>NC_061117.1:41438882-41563876 GCF_002878395.1 Capsicum annuum
CAAAGAGTTATGGTCGATTGAATTTGACCAAAGTTTTGACAATCACTAAAACTTGAACGATAGGAAAGCTTTCAACTCGTCCTTGAGTTAGGGGTCCTCTATGATCTTAATTCATGCTCAAATAGATTCCCACATAATTCCAAGTATTTCATACTTGGGAAGATATTTCTGAAACATTTAGACTCGGATTTTTGTTTTACCAAATACTCTCTAAGGCTCAGACTGGATGAGGATTTTGCGGGGCATTACACCTCTTCATCCCACTCCACAAATAGATTTCCCACAGATCACAGTATATTTTTGTGGCCTCTAGATGAATCGAGTAATGCTTACTATGCACTTCTGCAAGAATCCACTATCTTAACTCATTAACACACCAGATACAATCTACCCTAGCAACGCAATACACTATCTCCTCCTTAAGAGAAAACCTCTACTTTCTATTCTCTAACTGACTCCTTCAACTTCACCAGACTAGGATCCCTATCCTGCTTTTCTTTTACTTCGGTAACCCAAGAATATTCCAAACTATTCTGAATCCAAATGCTACCCTTAGCTGAATCAACCAAATAAACACCTAACCTAGAAAGCTGATGAACTTCCTGAACTAACTTCTTTGTATCATCCTCAACATGAGCAACACTACCCATACACAATCTACTTAGGGTATCTGCCACTACATTGGCCTTACTTGGGTGGTACAAAATACTCATATCATAATCTTTCAACAATTCTAACCATCTCCTCTGACGCAAATTCAAATCCATCTATGAAAACACATACTGCAAGCTTTTGTGATCTGTCATCATATTAACATGCACCCTATACAAATAGTTCCTCCAAATCTTTATGGCAAACATAATAACTACTAACTCAAGATCATGGGTAGGGTAATTCTTTTCATGGGGCTTAAGCTATCAAGAGGTATAGGATATAGCCTTACCCTTCTGTATTAAAACACACCCCAAACCAACTCTAGAAGCATCATAGCACACAACAAACCTATCTAAACCATCTGGGAATGTCAAAACTGGGGCTGTGATGAGTCGAGTCTTCACCTTTAAAAAAATTTTCTCACAAGAATTTAACCACTAAAACTTAACTTTTTTCTAAGTCAATCTGGACATGGGGGATGCAATTGACAAGAATCCTTCAACAAACCGTGGGAAATAGCTAGCCAAGCATAAAAAACTCCTAATATCGGATGGAGAGATGGGTCTGGGCTAGTTTCCCACTGCTTTAGTCTTTTGAGGATCAACTCTAATGCCATCACTAGAAATAATATGGTCAAGGAAAGCTATAGATCTTATCTAAAATTTCACTTACTGAATTTAGCAAATAACTGATGGGCTCTAAGAGTCTACATTACTATTCTGAGGTGGACTATATGATTATTTTTGTTATGGGAATAAACAAGAATGTCATCAATAAAGACTATGACGAACATGCCCAAGTACCGCTTGAACACTCAGTTCATCAAGTCCATGAAGGATACTGGGGCATTTGTGAGACCAAAGGACCTGACTAGAAACTCAAAGTGACAATACTAAGTTCTAATAATTGTTTTCAAAATGTCACATTCTTTGAATCTGAGCTGATGATAGCCGAATCTGAGGTCTATCTTAGAAAAATAACTGGCACCCTAAAGTTAGTCAAACAATTCATCAATTCTGTGGAGTGGATATTTGTTCTTGATTGTGACTTTTTTAAGTGACAGTAGTTAATACATATTCTAAGAGAATAGTCTTTCTTACGCATGAATAGAACTGGTGTGCCCCACAAGGAAATGTTAGGCCTGATGAATCCTTTATCTAGGAGATCTTTCAACTATTCTTTCAATTCTTTAAGTTTGGATGGAGCCATTCTGTATGGTCGAATAGAGATATGCTGGGTATCTAGAAGAAGATTTATTTCAAAGTAAATTTCCCTTTAGGGAGGAATTCCGTGAATATCTTTAGGGAACACATTTGGAAATTCACTCACTACTGAAACTGACTCAAAATTTGGAGTCTTAGAATTAGAGTCCTTGACTCGAACAAAAAGATAAATAGACCCCTTGGATATTATCTTTCTCTTTCTAAGGTGCATAACAAGCTGAACCCAAAGCGTTATAGTACTACCCCTCTATTCAAGGACTTAATTATTTGGGAACTAAAAATGAACTATTCTGTTTCTGTAATCAACTAAAGTATAGCATGAGTGGAGCCAATCCTGCCGAGAATGACATCAAAATCCATCATCTCTAACTCCACTAGATCAACTAAGGTGACTTTATGAGACACTGTAACCAGGCAATTCCTGCATACCCATTGGGCTACAATAGAGATACCTACTGGGGTAGACACTAAGAAAGGCTCTACTATGATTTCAGGACAGATTCTAAAGTTGACAGCTATATAAAGGGTTACAAAAGAAAGAGAAGCTCCAGGATCTAGTAAAGCATAAACATGTAAATAAAAGACTTGTAACATACTAGTAACCACATCAAGAGAACTTTACTAATCTTGTCTGTAATGAAGTACATAGAGCTTGTTTTGACGTTGACCACTACTAGTAGTGGAAGCGGCACCCTACTGAGTCAGGCAACTGGATGGAACTAATGACTGATAGGACTGGCCCTGCTGGTGCAAATTCTTTCCTTTTTTAGCAACTACCCGACACTCTTAGATCTGATGTCCTGGCTTGTACACCTAAAGTATACATCACTACCAGCTCTACAATCACCATGATGGTTTCTATCGTATTTCTAGTAAAGAGGAGTTGTACGACCACTATTTACACTGCCTTGGGACTTAGAGCCTGGCACTTTATCCCTATTATCATTTCTAAATTTAGGTACTAGGGAACTAGTTAAAGATGGAGGTGGGACTAAGGATTTCTAATAGAATTGAGAACGGCTACCATCTTTTAACTTTAGCTGATTAAAATTAAAGCTACCTATTCTAGCCTATTTATTCTCTCTCTCCTTATCTTTATTATTCTGCTCCTTGATCTATTAAGCATGGACTATAAGCCTAAATATGTCCATATCCTTAATTAACATCATAGTCCTGGACACCTTGACCACGCAGTCAGATGCCCATATTCAAACTTGCTCATCCTAAACCTTCTATCAGCTACCACATGAGGAGCAAACCTAGTTAACTGGGTAAACTTAAAGGAATACTCCTTCACACTCATTTTGACCTACCTCAAGTTAATAAACTCTAACACTTTGGCTTCCCTCAGCTCCAATAGGAAGAATCTATTTAAGAAGGTTGTAGTAACTTCCTCCCATTCTATAGGCCCTGCGTCTATGCCTCTATCCTATTTCCACAACTTAAACCAGTCATGGGCTACATCCTGCAGCTCAGAAGTAACCAATTTAGTACTCTCATTAAAATTCACCCCATAATATTTGTTACCTTTCAGACCATGTCTAAGAATTTCTACATATCTTCTTCAGATTTAGATCCCAAAAATAGAGGAGGATTTATTTAGGTAAAGTCCTAAATCCTAGCAGCAACAGTATTGGCCACTGGGTTGGCCGGAACAATGGGTGGCTGAATGTTCTGAGCAGCTATAGAGTGAGCTAGAGTAGTGAATTCAACTCTAAACTCCGAATTAGAGACATTCTTATTTAGGGGATCTTCCTAAATAGGCGGAGGTGCTGGATGGTTCACATTTCTTCTTCTGTTTGTCTTTTTGTGAGGCATGTTCTATAAATGAAAGAGAGAATAGATTAGACAGAGAGTTTAACATTAGCTCATGCTTAATCGCATAACATAAACATTGAAAAAAGGGAAACTTTTCTTAAAACACCTCGTAGCCTCATGTCCATAAGTATGGCGCACTTTACACCCATGCAGAAGACTCTACTTGACGTGAATTTTAGACTTTCTAGGATACTTTAAAACCTTAGGCTCTGATATGGTACACCCTGGGCATCACATAGTGCTTACAGTCTTGAGGGACTACAATCTAACCCATGAGCTGGTACCTGCTGTGAGCACTGAATAATATAATAACATATGCGGAAGAATAACTGATAAGCCATAAGGTTTTAGCAACTAAAATCAATACTGGATCATAAATCTAGAAACAACTGCTGGAAGCAATTGTCTGAAACTAATAAAATAATAACAAAACTGACTGACTATCTGTACTAGTCTGAAAAGCCTCTACTGACTATTTGTGAAGTTTATGGAACAAACCCATAAATAACTCTAACTTAATAGAAAAATACTGAAATTGATAAACTAGCTAAGATAAATAAACTATGTCCTCAAAATATGAGGACTCACCACTGCTATGCCTGATAAGCTGGAGAGTCTATGCGTGATCCGGGAACTGTGCGTTTGAACCTATGATATGATACATCTTAGCGTGAGAAATGAGTATGTGATTATTACTTTGAATGTACTAGTATATTTAATGAGGTAGGATGATATGCGAGGTTTCATGTACAAGAGTAATAACTGACTGGATGAATACCATGAAGTACTAAATGGAATGCATAAAATTTGTAAATAGTGAGAATGCATGTCCATGTATAAAAATATTATGAATATAATTTGTAAGCTTAAATACTAAAATATGATAAATAAATAACTGATATCTGTATGCTATGGTCAATACAAGCCTGAACTAAAGTATATTAAATACTGAATTAAGACTGTGGGAGCTATCATCTAACCGACATGCTCCAATGAGCAAATTGGGGTCCAACCTGTGACCCCAGTTAGAAGGGTGTTATTACCATGCCATGGGTACTAACACTGGCTATGTGGATCTACTGATGTACTGTCCTAAAGGACTAAGGGCATCAAGCCTAACTAATGGGTGACCACTGGAAGGTAGTCAAGCCTGAATTTATGGTTGACTCCTCAAAACCTATGATGGCTACATAGTTTTAGAGTACAAGGATGGCTACTAGTGACTCTACCTAACTGATGAGGAAGTCTTCATCCCGATACTCACTCAGTGCTAAATCCTATTTCCAACTGAATTGACTCAGAATACTAAACTGTTATCATGATAACTAACTGAACTGATATTGCTCATAACATGTCTGAAACTAATCTTAAGGTATTGAGTCTAAGTAAACATCTAAGTTTTAGAGTATTCATAACCCCCAGGACTCGACAACAATGATAGCAAAATAGTAATAAAACCTTAGGGAGATAATATGAAAGCATTTATACAAAATTCATTCATGTAGGTATTTCATCAAACACTTGATATGTATAATGTAAGCTAAGCATGGGAATAGTTTCAAGCTTGTAGTAATAACATGATTTAGACATCAACATCAACATCACTAATTACGGTTTAAATCAGTAAATAACATTATCCAAATGTGTGGGGTTTGATAATAAAAACAACAATTTGATATAAACATGGTATAGAGTTTCAATTCATGGGAAATCATGGTAAAAATTACAATTACTTGTAAGGATCACAACTTTGAATTTAAAATTGGATACATGGACTCCATGGTTGAAAGGGACCCATGGATGAACATTTAATATACCTGAGTTGATGAATTTGTGAGAGTTCTTGGGGTTTTTCTTGCGAATTGATCTTGAATCTTGAAAGCTAAGGTTTTGTCCTTGAGAGATGAGATTTTATTGAGGAGGAATTATGAGTAATGGAGAACATAATGACTCTTTTGGGTTGTAATTACATATTTTGGATGGATTTAGGGCCATGGGAAAAGACCAAACGATCCCTGAAAATTAAATCACAAAATTGGAAAACTCCAAATTTTAGCTTCGGCACGACCTGGTGATTATTGCGTCGGGTCACTTGAAAAAGGCAATCCTCATTTTTTCCAATGGTACTACTTGGTTCTATCGCGTTGCGCCACTGGAAATGGATAATTCTGAACTGGAACCTTGGCGAGATGCAGTGCCATCGTGGTACCCTACTGAAACAAAATTGCCTCTTGGCGCGATGCGACATTATCACAGTAGTCCACTGGAAAAGGAAGAACGTGATTTTGTCCATCACCGCGATGCAGCCTTATCGTGTTGGGCTACTGTATTTCACTAAAAGTGTCATAACTTCTTACCCGAGAAATGAATTTAGCTAAAATTAGTATTGTTGGAAAGCTAATTCAATTTCCTACAATTTAGTAGGTCTTGAGATGGAAAATTCTCTGTAGAGCAAAATATATGCTTTTTTGAAGTTTACTAAAGCAATATTGTTCCTGAAAACTCAATTGGTAAGGAATATTTTGATCCGTCTAATAGCTGGGAGTTTTTTGTGGCCTTAATACATATCAAACTCGCTCATAAAACTACCAAATAACTATAAGGTACTTTGAATGAGCATGAAACATGGCTCTAACATTGGTTTAGATTTTTGGGGTATTACAAATACCATACCAAACCAAAGAGAATATCAAAACGTAATATGATAATCAAACCCAAAATGTAATACGATGGAATAGTGAGAAATTATGTCCAATGATACTAGCCTCCTATCTTTTTCCAATGCAACGTCGACACCAATATCGATCCCACCCATACTAACTCCCAGAAGTACCATAAAGCCTCTATCCAAAAAAATACAGATATCCAGTTGGGACATGCCCCCAACCATGGCCAAAACCAATGTCCTAGATGAAAATAAAAGCAAAACGTCTAAGAGTATATATGTCATAAAATAGAGCCTTCTGGGAAGATGGAAGCTCACCACTTCAATCCAAATATTGTTATCGAGTCATTCACTATATCAGAGTAGTCAAACGATAAGTTCCTGCATAGCGTGGGTATGTAGCTACCAATAGACAGGTTAGCGAACGACGCTACCATATATCTCAGGATAAGGATAAAGTAATGCAATTTAAACAACCAAATAAAACCATCCATTGTGCATATAACTATACATATATATATATAAGTGTCGGGAAAGGGAATCTGTGTTTAACATGCATTTAAAACCTTTACCTAGGTTATGTAACCTTGTTGTTTAACCATACCTATGGACCATATGGGTTCAGCTCCCCCTACTGAAAGAATCCCAGTGTATGTAGCCGCATGACCAGGAGATATTCCATGGGATGACAAGTACATCCCTCCAATATAAAATGTGACACTCCTACATGGCCATCAAAGACCCCCCATATTAGAAAATATAAGCTTTCAATTTCGATTCCCCCAGAACCTCCACCTTCGACGGCTTAGTTACATATCCCATCATTAATGCCCAAATTAAAACCATATCCAAACAAATCCAATTACCATTTACTAACCAAGGACATTTATTAGTGGTATCGTCATACCAACCATACTTGCAAGATTTATCCATATCCAAACCATTTAGGTTAAGGGGACTATCAAGTGCCTTTTCTATTTACTATATTAACCTCTTGGAAGACTTCCATGTACTCCACAAGCAAAACCAATAAGCCTTTAACCTTTGTAAACCATTTAAACCATTTATGTTTCATGCATAAGGTAAAAACAAGCAAGAGTTCCATTTAAAGAAGTCAACGGAATAAACATATCTTTATAAGCATTTCATCAAACACCTTGGGGGTATAATATAACCAAAACTAATTCCAAAGAACATTAAACCTTTACCATGCAATCAAATATCACAAAACCATCATTTATGCATATAAAAGCATAATTAAACCATAGGAAAACATAACCAAGCCATTATAAACAAAATCCCCAATTAATAGTTGAAAACTATAAACCATGCAACATTGAAACCATGAAAACAACCATAAAATCCATGCCTTTATAGAAATAAGAAGTAGGGAAGAGACACATACCTTAAATCGAGAAAGATTATGGAGGAAAATCACCAAAGCAATCCCTAAGTTGAAACTCTAGCTTTCTTACCCCAAAAGCTTTTGAGAGAATTGTTGAATATTTAGGAATAGTTTTTTATGTGTTAATGAATAGAATAATAGGTTAAATAACCTCCTAAGTGTATTCGAAGTCGTGGGTTCATAATGTGGGTAAGTAGGGAAATATCCAGAATACCCCCACTTATGTCCCTTAAAAACCCATCACGGGGATACGACTGACCCTCTTACGAATCATACCCTTCCTTATGATTAGTTCCCACTAGTCATACCCAGGCCTTAACCTTTGATCAGAACTGTAAAGTATATGACTCATCCAACCAAAGCATAACCTCATCATAAGATCCTTACCCATGATCTGTATCTCTAGCAGAATGAATTACCAAGAGGATCAAACACTACCCATCATACGATTACCTTAAATAACTTGTATCCATGCCTTATGACTCATACCTTTAATTCATGACCATTATAGTGATCAAAACCATCTGACCAACTAACACTGGTCAGCTTACGACAAGACCATACTACTTGTACCCCAATATATGGCTCATACCTTGGAGTCATATTGGGTCCGGAGAATGGATTTCAAGAAAATATTTCTAAGGCTAAAACCCAGGATGTAGCATTATGATTTAGTCGGGATAGAGATTAGGCAGTGACTATAATGATAGAAGAGCATGATTAGATTGAGTATGTTCATAAAATTTTATGTGGATTAGTATTTCATGATTCCTATCCAGTAGTACTAAGTTAGTATAGTTCATTAAAAATTTAGGGATATGTATGTTAAGTGTTAGAATCTAAGTATGAATTTTAGATGATTGTGCTAATAGAAAGAAGAGTTTAAAGTTTCTATGTTAGTAGTTTTTGAGTTATTATTGATGACTATTGGGGCTATAGAAAGTTAAGAGTTCTATCTCAGAAGGAAGTACTAGTAGTGGGTTTTACACTTTAAGATATAGTCTTTTAGGGTGAGTTTATTATTTATGTGTATTGTTATATCTCGGATTCTGGAGCAGAGCGGTTGTAGTTCAGTTTAGAGTTTATTAAAGTGGTCCATAAACTTAGAATAATGGCTGAAATCTAAGGGGAGATGATAGAACTAAGAACCAAGTCAGGTTTTTAGATTCTAGTAGTGATTCTAGTGAATTATAGAATAATAGTAGGGGAGGAAGATACCAAACCCATTCTTATATTGGTTTAAATTTTGTTATTTCAGTCATTATGACATCCACTCATGCCTTACAAGCCATCTCCATGATCAAAGCTCATATTCATGCACTTTATTATAAAATCATGTTCCCTTTTAGTTCCTAGTATAAGGAGTGCCAGTTCACTCAGAAGCACAACTCCTATTCTATGAATTTATGAACCCCAAGACTCAAGTCATGCAGCCAATGACTAATTTACTTATGTTTTACGATATGCTCAGTTCCTTGAACTCATGGTACACCCTTAATGATCAGTGAATTTAGATTATGGCATGTATTTCCTCAGTTTTGATCTCTTTAAGTAATCCATGCCTTTGATACTCTATTTCTTAGGCCTCAGTTATGTATCAAAGTTATGTATAGTATTCTTTCATGCTTTTAGACCTTATGTTCTAACCTTTTAGTGACCTCTTCATATGAAATGATAGTGGTGATGAAAATTTGTTTAGATGGGAGAGGGTAAATGTTCCTTGTTAGGTAAAGATAGTTGTATGCTTGATTTATCCAAGGCTATAAGTGTGAAGAAAGATTGAGGTAAAGCTTTTGGTATATGTCATAGTTAGTTGAAAATTCTAGATGTGTCTTCTTGGGGATAGTGGATGAAAGTTATTATTAATAGAGGTATTAGAGAATATGGGAAAAACTCCTAGGTGGGTTGGTTGCCTAGAAGTTTATATGTAGTTATAATGATAGGCTTGAATGTCTTGTTGGAATATATGTGGATAAATGCATTATGCATTAGTGAATTCCTAGTAAGAGGTTGAAGTTAGTTGTTGAAGTGGTAAGGAATATTATTCTTGAGATGAGATATGTGAAAACATGTAGGATATTGAATCTATGATTTAGACTAGTATTATGGTGTTATGTGTAGTACCTTATGACTTTCAGTAGGATTGAACATGGTGAGAGAATTTAGTTCAGCTCAGAATTTAGTAGATGGAGTTATCAATGTCCATGTGAAGATTATAAGTGGCATCAAATGAAGGTTAGTATTTAAGAGAAATATCATAGTTGAGGGAGTATTTGAGAAGTGGGGCTAATCTTGAAAATTAGCAGTTGGATAGCCTAAATCATAGTAATTCTATCATAGCGTATGTTTTATAGGCCTATATTCCATGTTATAGATTTCTAAACATGTTACGATTCTTTATTAAGATTTCTTACTCAACTTCTACCCGAAATTCCTTGATCCCTAATATTATTAGAACTTTTTACAAAGAGTGCTAAAGAAATAGACCAGTTAAGTATAAACTTTCAGTATGGTTAACTCCGTATAGCCAGTAATTGAGTTTAGCAATCAAACGGATAATCTTCTATAGTTTTCCATCTTTCCATCTAGTCTTACTATCTGAAGATTCGTGAGTATGGATATTCCATGAGGTAATTTATTCATATCCATGCAACTTACAAATTTAGTTTGGTATGTGCATTATGTATTCGATTAAGATATTTAGTCATAATACTGTTCATAAGTGTTCTATTCATGATCTTAGTTTTCTAAGTATTCCAGCTCAGATATTGCAATACCCCTTGTACGACCTTATTCTTATTATCTTATGATTCATGCTTACATAATTTATTTAGTCATTCAATGAAGCCCTTTTCTTTAGATTCTTAAATGTGTTTTGTTGAGGGAGAATTTCTAATGTGAAGTTACATACTTTATTACATACTTCTAAATCTTCAATAAGTTACTACCCATTATTCTAGGACGAATGATTCCAAGGGAGAGATAGTGTAACACCTTGCATTCTAGGCTAGAATTCAAACCATCATTACTATGTGTATTAACTCAAAAATAATGATTCCTATGTGGGTGTAAGTTTCATAATCCTTATCCTAGTGTTAAGAGTGCTTATGAGGTGAAAAATGTTCATTGAAAATACTTAGAGCAAAGTTGAATTAAGAGTTTTTGATTCGACCAAATTTTAGTATTCGATCCTACCAGGGTAAACTATGAACATGTATAAACTCTGGAACATATGGAATTTTGGAGCTCAACACCAACCAAATTATAGATTACTTAGTCCTCTTTCCAATGCATCCAATTTCGTCTTAATCTGATACACAAGTGAAAAGTTATGACCATTTTCGTGAGGAACCACTGAGGGTCAGCGATTTTAGTATGGCACAGACCTTATGTTCCGCGATAAGAAGCATGGCACAGACCTTATGCTCCACGCTAAAAAGCATGGCATGTACCTTACGCTCCGTGATAAGTAGCGTGGCATGGACCTTATATAGGAACACTAAAACCCGCATTTCTCTTTAGGTTTTTTAGGGTAATATGGTCATTTATGTCCTACATGACCCTATAATTGATAAACTCACATTTTACCTCATTCCCTAAATCATTAATTTATCTCCTCTTAAAACTCTTAAGAACACCAAAACAAGGCTTTGGCTCAGAAATTCAACCACAAGGGCTCCCAACTCAATGTTCCTTCTTATGAATTTCCATGTCAAGTGCGAATTTAATAAATTTTCTCTTAATAGTTTTGAATACAACCCATGATAATGTGTTTCCCCATGTGCATTATGCTCTTACATGATTTATAATTTTAGTCATCCATATTATGTTCAGTTGACACTAGGTTAATCTATCAATTTATGAATTGAACCATATGGGCAGGTTGTCCTCATAAGTTTAACATATTCCCATACTCATAATCATGGATTTCATCAACTTAGTGATATATTCTATGTTTTGGGTCTCTGAATCATAAATTTCCTTATAGTGTTTTAAATGATGTTATTGTTTTTATAGTATTATTCAGTATTGGAGGGTTATGAGCACCCGATACCTATATGTTTATACATGTTTCTGATTTCAATCAACAACTCAATCAAATTATTATTTTATCACCATATTTAGATTATCTTATTCATTTTGAGCAATTATCAGTTGTGAGTCCTGTTAACTTTAATTAATACTCATGCCAGTTTAGTTAGGAGTAGGATTTAGCACTGAGTGAATTTATTGATAAAATCTTTCCTGCTAGTGGAGGGTGATACCTTTAGTAACAGTCCCTAAGTTCTAGAACTACGTAGCCAACATAGGTTTTGAGAGGTCTTTTTACTAGTTGAGGGTTGACACTCTCTTAGGGGCACCTGCCAGTCAAGGGTGACACCCTATTTCTTTGGGATATCAGCTTTGTGGATCCACATTGTCATCCATGTATTGTTACCCCAGGCAAGGTACCAATACCCTTCCAACTGGGGTCATGTAATGAACCCCGATTAGCTCAGATTGGGGAATGTCAGTTACACGATAGCTCCTATAGTTTCAATTCAATACTCAGGTTATATCAGTTTAGGTTTGCATGACCAAGTGTTCAGTTTACCATCTATTCAGTCAGTCAGTTTTACATATTATTTTAGTATATGCTTTACTTGGTCTTACATTTATTTTATATGTTCATGCATTCATGCTCAGTATTTATAATTGATCCTCAGTATGGTTTTACAGTCTATTCAGTTTTAACTTGAGATTTAAATATAGTATTCATATTCTACCACCTCCATCTCACAACAATGTTTTTAGCTCATAATTTAGAAATTTCACTATGTCATACAATTTATGTACAACCATGATTTAAATGTATATTTCAGCAAATAGCTTATGTCCTCAGTTTTAAAGCATATATTAAGTATTTTAATGATTTACTTTATGTATTACATACTCATTACATTATGTGTTTGTGGCTATATTTGTTTTTGTAGTAGGAACCAGATGTAGTCCAAAAACTAGGGTCAAACAGATTGTAGCTTTTAGCCAATAGGTGCTGAGTTCTCTTATGTCAGGGACTCAAGTTAGTTGAAGTTCTTGTATTGTATTTGTCTTATCCTTATGTATTGATTTGGGATAGTTAGAGGCATGTCACAACTACCTATAGTCAGTAAAGTAGAGGCTTCATAGATGATCATTCAAAGTCAGTATTTGAAATTTAAGCTTTTCTTTTTCTCAGATTTCAATGTTGTAAACTTTAATTATTTATGTATTAAAACAATTTATCTCATGTTGATTATGATTTTGCTCAGTTATTTAGCATTTATATATATATATATATATATATAAAAATAAATAAATAATCAGTCACTCAAGCAGTATGCCAGTACATGGGTTTGCTTGAGATCATGTGTGGTTCTAAGCACCGTTTTACGACTAAGGGGTAGTCTCAGGTTGCAATAGATACATCTAAGGTCGAGTTGTCATTAGTACAAACCTCTATTATAGCATAATATTGAATGGTCAAAATATGTTAAATGTGAAAATAAGCACAAGATAAAAGAAGATAGATCTGAGTAAGTATGTAGTCCACGAGCCACTACCTCAATCTCCACCATATCAACACTAGAAGAAAATAATCCATAAATTCCTACCTGGTCTAATACCCGCATGGGGTGTAATAAACAAGAAAAATAAAAGAAAAGTAATGGTAAGTATGAAACCACATGTACTCAGCAAACATCATTGATAACAGACCTTAATCCAAAGAAATGTGTAACACCCCACATTTTTGGGCTAGAATTCAAACAAGCATTCCTACATGTGTAAACCCAAAGCCAGTGATTTCTATGTAAATATAATATTATGATCATTTACCTAGTATTTGAAGTGATTTCAATGTGAAAAATGTTCATAGGAAACACTTAGAGCAAAGTTAAGTTAAGAACATTTGTTAGAGACCAAATTTTGGTATTCGATCCTACAAGGATCAACTTTAAATGTGTATAACTTTTGAAATATATGATATTTTAGAGATCAAGACCCACCAAAAGAAATATAATTGATTCCTCTTTTCGACACCACTATTTTTTCCTTAATCTGATACCTGAGTAAGAAGTTATGAGCATTTTTGTAAGGAACTAGTGATAGTGCACGATAAAGGAATGGTACACTCTCTATGATCTATGATAAGAGTGTAGAACTTCCTGTATGCTCTGTGTTAATAGTGTGGCACTCCCTATTCCCATAGATGCTAAAATTCTGCATTTCTCTTTAGTATTTTGAGGCCAAACTAGTCATTTACATCCTAAATCATCTTATAACTAATACTAATGTGATTTCATTATCCCATAAACCCAAATACACAATTCCTCTACTTCCAAATTCTCAAGTACACTAAATAAGGGTTCTTCTCCAAAAATTAAACTTTCAAGGCTTCAAATTAAGTTTCTTCTCAATGTCTTCTCACCAATTTTGACATCAAGGTTATGGGAAATGAATTCAAGTGTTGATATTGATTACAAGCTATGGTTCAAGATCCAAAGTTAAGGATTCAAGCTTTTCTTTGAATTCCTTCCATCAAAAAGGCATGTATCTCTTTCCTAAATTAATTTTATATAAAAACATGTATTTAATTATTATCCAAGTGGTTTAATTGTTAGTTTTTTTAATATGGGTTGAGGATTTGGAATGGTTATTGAATGAACTAATTTTCCATGGTTTTGAATTGATTGTCTATGCCTTATTCTCATGATTTTGAACTAAATAGATGCATGGGTGAGGAAATTGGAATACAGAGCATGGGTTTCTCCAAATTTGATGGTTAAATGGTTTGGAATTGGCTTTAACCTCAACCCAACTTGTGGAATTAGTTTGAAACATGGATATATATATATAAAAATTACTTCACTTGTGAATCCTTAGATTCTATAAAAGTTTAATGAATCATAAATTGGTTTTTGGTAAGGCCTTAGTGGACATGGATTGGTTTTTAATTGAAAACTTTGGAGTTAATTTGGATAATTGGTTTTAGAATGGCATAATAGAAATGGCTTACAAGCATAATATTTATTTGATATGATGTACCAATAGTAAAAAAATGACTATTTTAAGAATCCTTGGTTAATAGACAGGAATATGTGTAAATAGTTTAATTAGGCTTAAAGGGGATTGTGTAGCTCATCGTGGAAGGTAAAGATCCCGCCGGGATTTATATTGGAAACCACATTTGTGGGTGTGGGGGTCTTTTTGACTGTGTGCATGGATCATACTATATATTTACATTTTGGAATGGTTGGAGCCTCAGTGGCTTTGTTCTTTCCTTGGATTTTCTCTAATTTATGCGGGTAACATGTATTGGGGCCTTTCCAATGAGGGGAGCTAAACCCATATGGCCCATGGGTATTTTTAGGATGATTAGAGCTACATAACCTAGGTTAATAATTATTAATATCATGATTAAGCCTTGTTACATATCACGGTATCCTATACATGTAAATATGAATATGTGCATATGATTTTGACTAATTTTGGAGATGGCATTATTTTATCACTTTTCTAAGTTACATGCTAGGGTTTACCCCACTAACCATCCTAGGAAGCTATATTCATTTCATAATGTAGGGTTTGAAGATACCTTTTTACCCCTGTGCAATGTTAGGTAGATTAACGCATCTGTCGAGTTGCTTTGAAGTTGCGACCTTTCATTATCTAAAAGGACCATCATTTTATAGTTTGTCTTTCCTTATATTTTTTATCTCTTTGGATTTTTTTGGTCATGGCCAGGGGCATGTCCCGACCGATCTGGTATTTTGGTTTTAGAGGCTATTGTGGACAAATGTGGGTAGGTTAAGTATTGTTTTAACTCTTAGATCATTTGAGTTATGTATTCATCTCTTTATTCTATTTTGAGTTAGCTTCTGCATTGTTGCTACTATTATTATTGTACTCATGAGGTTAGGAAATGGGTGTGGTCTCTGGTCCATGGTGGGTTTAAGATACCCACCACGTTGGACCCTGGTTTGGATTGTGACAAGATTTGTATCAAAGCACGGTTTAGGATCATTGGGTGTCCATAAACCCGTGTTTAGTAGAGACTTCCTTATGGGTGCGTTGTACACCACACTTATAATCAGGAAGCTATGAGGTATTTAGGAAGTGTTTCTCATTCTTTCATACTCTAGATCGTACAATTGTGTTGTCCATATGAAATTTACCAAATTCCTTTATTTCTCTAATTTTGTTGACTATTCTCATCATCGAGGCAATAAAAGTGCAAAGGATTTGCTTCCTAATAGTGTGGTCCTTTCCAAATGATTTATCAAAAGTTATAAAATAGCGCAAGGACTTGAAAGGAGTCCATTAGTGCATCAAGGTGTATTGATTAAAATGTATACCTTTAACTTCATGAATTATGTTTTTCATCTCGAGGTAAGATATGTAATTTATCTCTTTCAAGATCTTTAATGCAGACGTCTCCCTTAAGGGGAGGATATGTATCTGAATATTGGGATAGTATCTCTATCTTAGAGGTAGTATAAATTGGGGTGTTATGACCTATAAGTAGTAAGATGATCCTGAGGTTAGTGACATGGTGTCTTATATTTCGTAGTCGGGGTGAGGGTATCGTTTCAGTAAAAAGAGATAGTTATAATTGCATGGCCTTTAAGTAAGTGTTGGGGTTGGTATGCTCTTATGGTGTTGATTATGGTGCACCACAAATTAGCAAACTTTTGGTAGTCGGTAAAAGAGAGTGGTTAGTTACAATATTTGCATCTTTAGTTTAAATAAGAAAGGAGCTCATGAGAACTAGACATTGTAGTAGTAAAATGAATCATAGATTATGAATGGAATAATTGGTCGGCTAATGATTTATGAATTTAACGTTCACTTGGGGGAGGTCTTAAAAATAGGGACTCAAAGGTGTTTATAAAATTTTGAAGGTGCTTGGGATGTATACACGGGAAAGTGGATATGATGTGAGGGAGGTGAATATTCTATAGACCATAATGGGTTAGGTAATAAGATTAAGATCGACTATCCTTATTAGGTGGTTTTAATACACTATGGGTCCCTTGATTTTTATCTAGTAGTTGCAAGTTAGTTTAATAGGTGAGAAGATATGTAGTAAATTTTAAGGTGTAGTATTAACATTGTGAAGAAGAATGTGCTTGTGGGTCATAGTTAAGTTAAATAAGGAATTTAGGTTGATTTCTCTATTTGATGGACTAGTATATAATGTGGGATATTTCATTGGTGGTACATGATTGTTGCTAGACACTAAGTTTGAACTTTTGATGTTGAATGTGGTGTTAAGAATGTTAGCTCAAGAATTGTGATGCTAGATTAATAGGAGTGAATTAGTAGGCTTTTTATAATGTGTGAAATAGATTAGGTTGATGACTTATGAAATATTAGAGTGTGTAATTGTGATATATGCATGATGTCTAGTGTTGAAGTAGAAATAGTGGCTAAATCATTAGATGGAAAAGAGACTTAAGTTATAAGCATAAAGTATGCTCGGTTTTGAATTATGAGTGCCATTTATACCTAGTTTATGTTCTTAAATTATTTGTATCGAAAAGTCTATGGAGTTGTTGTATGGTGTTATGTAGAGCTGAATTGAAGGAGAAATAGATAGACTATGTGAACCCTTGGTATAGTTTTAAAATTTTGTTAAATTATGAGGTTAGGATATTAGAAGTGTAATGCTAGTATTCTAAGGAGTTGAAAATGGAGTGTTATGTGCTTAGAAGAATAGATGTCTATGTCTATAAAAATGGTAGTTATAAGATAATGACTTTAGAGGTTGGAGTAAGTTATGGTTAGTATCCCTGAAGGGGATGTCTGTAATACCTCACAAAGTCCTCTTTCAGTATGAGCCTTAGAGCGTATCCAGTAAAGTGGAAATCCGAGTCTAAAAGCTTCAGAAATGTCTTCCCAAGTATGGAATACCTTGAATCGTGTGGAATTTCCTTAATTTCTACTTTTTGCCATGTAGAGCATTGAATAAGTTTTCCATCGATACCAAATTTTCCCAAATCCAACACTTGGGTGAGGAGTTAGAGCCATTTTAGTGAGACAGTATGCCAACTAACACTTCAGCGCGTTGCGCCAAGGCTCAATTTTAGGGTTGTCAAATTCCAGTGCACCAACACAATTCCTCCGCGTCGCGGTGCCCTTCCAGGTCACAACCAACATAGAAAAAGTGACTTCACCGCATCGAGCCACTATGCAATTTCCCAATTGTCAAAATCCAGTGAAGGTCCGCGATTGTGGCACATCACCCAAAAATCGGGTTCCAATGTAGAATTTTTTCAAGGGTATTTTGGTCTTTTCCACTCATTCCCAACCTCTATAAATATCCACTTAAGGGCTTTGAGCCTCATTTTCTCTTTCTTCCACCCAAGAAAACTAGGGTTTCCAAAAATCAAATCCCCCTCTCTTCTTCAACAAAAATCAAGGGAGAATTAAGAGGAATCAAGAAATCTTCCGAAGGTTTTCAAGAAAAGAGTTTCCCCAAGGTATGTAGATGTTGATTCTTGGGCCTCTTTCATCCAAGAAGCTCAAGTACCCTTTTTAAAACTTTAAAATTTTTGTCTTATGAGATTCCATGATTTGTATGAGTTGAAATTGATGTTCCTTATGATATTGAGTTTTGATTCATGTTTGTGTACAAGATTTATGAGCTTTGACCCTAGTATGTGGAATTTATGTGATGTGTTCATGGTATTTGGTTATAGAAATGGTTGAATAAGCGAAGCATATCCCCCATAGGTTTGATAGAGAGCTTAGGTGAAGCATAAGGGCCATTGTAGTATGTTGAAGATAAAACCTCAAATTGGGAGTTAGTTTATGCATGCTTAGTGTTTGATAAAATGCCCAAGTTGATGAAATATTCCATGATAGTTGGAAATTCCCAATTAAGTATGAACCCGTGCATGTCTAGTGTTTGCTGAAGGACCTTAGTGAACAAGTGGAGATGTGATGGTAGTAAATTCCCTAATTAGGTTCCCTTTGATATATGCTAAGCTTTTAATACATGCCAAGTGGTTAGCAAGTAAGTTATGACGTGATAGTATGATGTTTCTCCCAAATCAAGTGAAATCCATACGCATGTCAAGACTGATATAGGTATGAGATAGTTGAGGTAAAACTTTGTTGAATTAGGTATGATCTAGTGGCATGTTCCCCCTACGTTATTATATGATTATGATTTTGAAATACTTAAAGTGACCCCTTGGTGAATGTGATGATGATAGATGATTGTGGTCCTTAAATGCTTGAGGTGATGTCTTAATGATTGTGGGAATGAATATATGACATAATTCCTAAATTACTTATGAAGATGCTGATTGTGAAGAGATGATTTAATGATTACGATGTTGCATGAATGATTGTGATGATACACGAATGCTTGTGATGATGAACGAGTGATTATGCTTTACTTTTATGTTATTGAGTTGTGGGAGTATTTATACCCGACAATTTAGCTGTTGTCTAGAGCCCGTGTCAGTTTTACGATAATTCCAATCGAGCTATGATTCTCAGAACTTAGTGAACTATAGAACTCTGTATCCTCAGACAATTGCAGAAGTTATGAAAGCTTAGTAATCTCTGTAATCTCTATATCACTAGTAATCTAGCCTCAGTCTTGTAATCAGCTCAGATCAAATAGTATGCAATTCAATACCATTTCTATCAGATATAGAACCATATGATCTTAGCATAACTCAATCAGATCTTTTGAGAAACATGATCTGTATCAGATTCAGTTCAGTTATGCTCAGTTGAGAATTCAGTTATGAGCCTTTCAGTTGGGAGTAGAAACTAACACCGAGTGAGAGAGGGGATGGAGTCCTCTCCCATCAGTGAGAGAGAGGCCGAAGTCGTTAGTAATAATCCCTGACCTCCAGAACTGCGTAGCCAGCGCACGATATAGGAGTCACCGCCAGAAAAGGCTGTCACCTCTAGAGAGAGAGTATTTAACTATTATATTGCTTTAGGTCAACTGCCTGGTAGGGTCATCCGTTAAAGAGGATTGACCAGAGAGAGGTCTTTACCCGTGGCATGGTATTGACACCCTTCCAGCTAGGGTTACAGGTTAGACCCCACATGTGGTAGGTCAGGGCATATCGGTTAAGTACTTACTTCCCACAGTTTCAGTTTCAGTTTTAGTATCAATCTTCAGAAATCAAGACTGTCAGACACAGTCATCTATCATTATGAGGAACTCAGATAGTTCCATTGATTCATGGACAATCCATCAGATAGGCTTGGTCTTATATGCAGTTATTTGATATCATATTTAGAGATATGCCGCCAGACAGGCTTGATTCATAGTCTCATATTCTATTGAGTATCCACGTTGTCAGATTTATATATAATCATATTTCTTATCATTGATAATAGTTTTTAAATATCATCCGCTAGAAAGGTTGATCTCTAATACTGTCAGTCGAAAGTAGTAAAGCTCAAAATTCAGTCCTTGATTTAAGTGCATCCAGATTCTTAGTTATCAGTGTTAGATGAGTCAGTGATTCAGTATCTCAGTATCAGTAGTGAGTTCAGTCTGCAGTAAAGTGGTATCCTAGTTTCAGTACCTAGAGTTGTGATGATTGTGATTATGGTCTGTGCATTCATGTATGTGTTCTCGTGCGACATTTTCATGATTATTCAGTTTAGATATTGTGCACACATGAGCCTTTACATTTAGCCTTACCCCATCTACATACTCAGTACATCCCTGTTTTGATGCATTTGCGCTATGATGTTTTATTTGGCACCATAGGTTCTGAGGCACAGGATTCAGAGTATCCTCAGTAGTTCAATTCCAGTTAGCAGTAGTAGCAATGAGTCCTCTTCTTTCGAGGATGAATCTAAGTTTACTATTACTGCATCAGATTTTGTTTATTCTCAGTTGATGGAGTTAGTTGGGGACATGTCCTATCAACTCCACAGTTCAGACAGTTTAGAGGCTTTTTCAGACAGATGACAGATGTATTAGTATTCAATTTTCAGTTTTGAGTATGTATAGATGTATTGAACCTTACAGTATACAAGTACAGATATTAGTAAAGGGTTACCTTGTGGTCCTTCGGGTCCATAACCACCGTGTAACGTCTTGTGATGGGATCTCGGGTCGTTACAATGTCCTAGAAAGAATTTAGGATCCGTATATTAAAGTTCTCAAAGGGAGATTGATGTTCTTATGCATATAGAAATCCCCCCTATTGTGCATTGTGTTGTGCGTATAGATTTAATGAGGGAATATGCTTGCAAGTTTAGGAAAATGACCTTTGAGCCTAGTGGGAGTTTATGAACTAAAGTAGATCTTGAGTTTTCTTATGGTGGTGAGTTTTAGGGATAAGTCATGGTAAATCTACTCTTACTCATGAAAGTTCCTACTATTTCCAAAGCTCATAATCTAGTCCCTCAGTTACCGTTCTTGTGTTAGGATAATAGTGGTTATGGTAGCATAGTAATATTTTAGATATATAGAGTGGGTGATCTTTACTATAAAATTTTGGTATGGCTACTCAAATTAAGGTTATAAATGAAGCGGGATGAGTGATATGAACTTTTGTTATGTGAAATAGTTAGGAGGGGAATATGTGATGAAAATCTTTGTGAAAGTGATAGAAGTTGGGTTTTTGGTGGGGAGATCCAAAAAGTGGGTGTAGTAAAGATAGAGTAGAATGTTGTGATTGATAGATACACAAACCATTGTGGTATGTGTCTAGTACTCATTGATTAAGACATCATGTTGTTTGATTATAGTAATATTACGGAGTAGTATTCTTGGATAGATGTAAGGTATATAGCTTTGCAGCTTAACTTAACACCTTTTAACTTCGGATTAGGCTCTTGTAATGATGTGTTTTATGGGGAAATTTTAAGATTGAAATGGTGAAGTATGGTATTCATAGATGAATTCATATTTGAGAAGTATTGTTATATTTGAGGAAATTTGATATATCATTGGAGGTGGAGAATACTCCTATTCTTATGTTCTGCTAAATCTTATTTCGTGTCTTGTATCAATCTTAATAAAGTCAAGGATTCCTAGAATAATTAATGTCTTACGTTGTTATGATCATGCTTCATAGAACTCATGCCCAAGATCATGTCTATACCAAGTCTCGTTATCTCATGATCTGTGCTTACATGATTTACTTGGCAATGCCATGAAACCCCTTTATTTTGATGCATGTATGTGTCTTGTTGAGGGAGAATTCCTAATGTGAAGTTAAATACTGTATTCCATACTTCTAAAGATTTAATAAGACCCTACCCATCATTCAAGGATGAATGATTTGAAGAGGGAGATAATATAACACCCCACATTTTTGAGCTAGCATTCGAACCATCATTCCTAGGTGTGTAAACCCAAACCCGATGATTTATATGTAAATATAAGTTTTATGATCATTTACCTAGTGTTTAAAGTGACTTCAATGTGAAGAATTTTCATAGGAAATACTTAGAGAAAAGTTGAGTTAAGAACTTTTGTCATCGACCAAATTTTGGTATTTGATCCTACAAGGGTAAAATTTAAATGTGTATGACATATGGAACATATAGAATTTTGGATCCCAATAACCACCAAATGTAAGATAATTGAGTCCTTTTCCAACCGCCATTAGTTTCTCCTTAATCTAATACCCAAGTGAAAAGTTATGAGCATTTTAGTGAGGAACCTATGCGGGTGCACGATAAGGGCGTAGCACGCCCTCTGTGCTCCACGATAAGAGCGTGGCATGCCCTGTATGGTCCGTGTTAATGGCGTGGAATGCCCATGTTCCCAGAGACACTAAAACCCATATTTCTCTTTCGTTTTTCAAGGGTAAACTAGTCATTTATATCCTAAATCATCCTATAACTATTGCTAATGTGATTTCATCATCCCATAATCCCAAATACACCATTCCTATCCTCCCAACTTCTTAAGAACACTAAATGAGCATTCTTCTACAAAAATTCTACTTCCAAGGCTTCAAATTTAAGTTTCTTCTCAATGTTTACTCACCAATTTCATCATCAAGGGTATGGAAAATGAATTCAATTGTTCATATAAATTTCAAGCTATGGTTCAAGCTCCAAAGTTATGGATTTAAGATTTTCTCCGAATTCCTTCCATCAAAAAGGAATGTATCTCTTTCCTAAATTGATTTTATATAAAAGCATGTATTTATTTATTATCCATGAGGTTTAATTATTGATTTTTTGAATACTGGGTTGAAAGTTTTGGAATTGTTATTGTATGAGTTGAATTTCCATGGTTTTGAATTGTTTGTTTATGCCATATTCTCATTATTTTAAACTAAATAAATACATGGGTGAGGGAATTGGAATGGGGGACATGGGTTTCCCTAAATTTGATGGTGTAATGGTTTGGAATTTGCTTTAACCTCAACCCTCTTGTGAAATTGATTTGAAACATGGATATATGCATAAATTATTTCACTTTTGAAACCTTGCATTGCATAAAAAGTTAATGGAACATTAATTAGTTTTGGAAAGGCCTTGGTGGCCATGGAATGATTTTTAATTGAAAACTTTAGAGTCAATTTAGCTAATTGGTTTTGGAATGAAATAATGGAATTGGATTGCAAGCATAATCTTTATTTTGTATGACAAGATCCATGGTTAAAAAAAATACCTAATTAAAAGACTCCTTGGTTAATGGATGGTCATATGTGTAAATAGTTTTAATTGGGCTTATAGGGGATTGTGTATCTCATCGTGGAAGGTGGAGGTCTCGGGAGGACCGATACTAGAAACCATATTTGTCGGCATGGGGGTCTTTATTTTCATTTGCATGGATCACACTATATATTTAAACTTTAGAATGGTTGGAGCCTTTGTGGCTTTATCCCTTCCTCGGATTTTCTCCGGTTCGTGTAGCTAATATGCACTGGGCCCTTTCAATGGGAGAGATAGACCCATATAGCTCGTGGATGTTTTCAGAATTCTTAGAGATACACAGCCCAAGTTAATAGTTTTAAATATCCTGATTAAGCATTTTTTTTACTAACCCGGTAACTTATTTATGTAAATACGAATGTGTGCATGTGGTTTTGACTAATTTTGGACATGCCATTATTTTATCACTTCCCTAAGTTCCATGCTACACTTACCCTACTAACCGTCCTAGGATGCTACATTGTATCATAATGTAGGGCCCAAAGATACCTCTTTTACCACTGTGTAGAGTTAGGTGGATTAGCACATCTGTCGAGTTTCTTTGAAATAGTGAGCTGCCATTCTTCGGAAGGCCCATCATTTCATAGTTTTTCTTTTCTTATGGTTTAGACTATCTCTTTGGATTCTTTTGTTCATGGTCGGGGGTATGTCCCGATTGATTTAATATTTTGGTTTTAGTGGCTATTATGGACAAATGTAGGTTGGTTGAGTATTGTTTTTACTCTTGGTTAATTTGAGTTATCTATTCATCTCTTTGTTTTATTTTGAGTTGGCTTTCACATTATTTCTATTATTATCATTGTGCTCATGAAGTTAGGCAATAGGGGATGGTCTCCGGTCCATGGTGGGATTGAGATACCCGTCACTACTAGGCCCTAGTTTGGGTAGTGACAAATGACAAGAACCATCACCTTAATTTCCCAAGGTATTCCCAATAGACTATAGCCAATCAATATGTCGCTTTATCTTATTAGTGTAACCTAGCATAATAACCATATACAGGGTAGACACATATTAGTCTATGTGAGTCAACAAATGGAATAGCCTTTTACATGGTAGACACATTGGTCTAGGTGAGTTAACACTAGTCATTTTATGGTCAACAAATAAGGAAAATCATTTATGATGAAGACTCACTAGTATAATTTATTAGGCGTAATCGAATATAGTCAACCAATAATATGGGATAAAATAGGGAGAGTGTACAAATAAAAATTTCCATTATGCTACCAAAAGGTGCTACATATCTGTATCTCCGATCAAGCAATAGTCATATCACACATCTCATAATATCTTAACTTCCCATTCAATAAAAGATGATATAAGATAATCTAATAAAGTGAAATATATGCTCATATGCAATATCACATACAAGATTCTAATTATGGAAATACGACACAAGGGTAAACACTAACACAATATCAAAATATACCAAGGGTTGTAATATAATACAAATAATGCAATGCAATGTAGTGACAATAATGTGATGTTACTGATATAAGTCATTGTATGTCTTTGTATACACCTTCCAAACCTCAGTGCATCGGACATGACCCAAGGGGGTTCACAATCTATATACTTTCTTTAATCTCAATCCACTTCTTCAGCTAATGTTCACGTATCACAGTTTTCATAATATTTCATAAAATGTCTCAATAAGCATACCGATAAGTAACCTTTGGCCAAGGGTTTATAAAGATATCATTTTCTTTCTAATGGGAAAAATCCCAGTGGTATCAATTTCTTGAATATATTTAAATGATGTGAGAATATAATGCTCATCAATTAGTATGTAAATACATATCAATTAAATACAGGTATGAATGAGCCCAAATTCAATTCCATATGATAATGTTCCAGGATATAAGCCATCGTAGGGCACTACTGGCATAACTAGTTATGCATGACATCAATTTTATCATACAAAATCCTTGATTCATATATCATCAATATGATAAAGTTAATTTAATGTAAACTAATAAATAAATAAATTTAATGCATAATCATGACATATGATGACAGGTCAAACCCTTACTCGATGATAAATAATAAATTGTAACGACCTGAACCATTGTGGAAACATCCCCAAAATAATTTATGATAAGTATAGGATTAAAATGGATCTAAAAAAATTAAATTAAGGAGAAATATCAGTGACTAAGGGAATTAGGCCAAGAGACCCAATAATAAACTAGAATGGACTGTTGGTAACTGCTAAAATAATTAAAAAACTATTACAGTGGTAAGAAGTGGTAGCACAAACAAGGATTTTTAAAAACCCTCTTTCTTTTTATTTCCTCAGATCACCCCACTTTCTCCAAAAATACTGAAAAATCCTATCTCCCCAACTATGAGATTTCAAAGGCCAAGGTTCATGAAGATAGTTTAGCATGGGTGGACAATTCACTCCCATCCATTGTAGTATATTTTTCCTAAGAACAAAAGTTATGATTTACTTTGTAGCAACTAGACTAGGGCTAGATGAATTTAATGTTAATAGTGGTGTAATGAGTATCATGATTAGGCCTTCGAGCATAGAATTGGATGGATGGACACATTTAAAATCCAGTTAGGCCAAATATGTTGTGTTATCGTGTATTCTATTAATGCTGGATTGTGATTAAGGAAAAATAGAATGTGGAGAAAATGTTTGGAGTTTAATACCTTCCAGTCCATTTGAGATTAGTGGAAATTTAGATGAGACGGTGAAGGGTAGAAGGAGGAAATTTGGATAACTCTTTTTAAACATAAATGTTTGAATTGCATTAAGGAAAGTGACTATAGGGTGACACGTGATAAGGGAGATTAGTAATTATCATAATCAAATCTCATCACTAACGAGTGGATATAAATTATTACATGTTGTAAAGTAAAGAATAGGTTTTCCCTATTAAAAGTGATTAGGGAAGCATAGTGGATAATGTGAAAAATATGAAGTTGTGATATGGACAGAGAGAAAGTGTTGCTAGCGTGAATTTGTATTATGGAAGCCCTGCAGGGGTTTATGGTATATGAGGGTTGTGAATATCTATGTATAAATTAAGACCCCTGATTAAAATGAGTTATGATTTTATTATTGCACTTGGACTTTCTTGGCTTTATGCTTGTTGTGAACTTGACATCTATTGTTTCTCTCTAGCACGACTTATTATTTATTGACTGGATTGAATTTTATTTTAATGATGTTAATGTATTGAGATAATGGGTCGAGTACCACGCCCTTACATATATGATTTGTTGTGATATGGGTCAGGTACCACACTTGCACAGATATAATATATAGTGATATAGATTGGATACTATGCTGGTACAGATATGATATGTTGTGATATGGGTCGGTATTATTTCGGTATCATATGATGTTGATGATAGTGATGAGGCTTTTAAAAAGAGATAAGAAGAGATAATGCACACATCCTGCATACATCCATTTATCCATGTGTTTTGAATATAACTATTTTATATATGTTCTTTTACATATTCCTATTTTTGTAAGTAATGGAAGATGATTCAAGGATTTACTTTAGGTCCCTTATACAGAATGGGTTGGAGATGAGAATTTACGGTTCCCTTTGAGGACCGATTATTATATAATTTAATTTAGTAGAATTATGATTTCACAGTGGTGTGGATAGTGATGTCTACGGTAGTGAGTACCAATAGAATTCAAGGGTAGATGTAGATTAAGAATTGTCAGCATCATAAGAACAAGTCATAGAGAAAGAAGAGGAAATGGCTAGAATAGTTTTTCAAAGGATATATATATATATATATATATAGATATATATATATATGATAGGTAGATCAGAAAAATGCTAAAGTGGGGTTTTGAGGATTCTATAATTGGGGGGGGGGGGTAGAATTAGAACTAGACCCTTACTTGATGTTGTGATTGCTACCTATTTTATTATTTATGTTATCTACTTCTAACCTTGGTTGACCAACAATATACCAATATTTTGGTTGTACTAATGCTATACTTACTACTATTCGGGGGAGGGGGTATAACCATGGTGCAGGTTAGTTGGAGTTTCTATATCAGTGATGTCGATCCCGTAGCAACAACTTCTATCATCTTAATTCTACACGGATATTATGTTGTGGATGTCCGTACACCTTTTCTAGTGTTTTTGTACCATTTTTTGCTAGTTTCTAGGGAATCACTTGTATTTGTTCCATTTACTTTATGTTCCAAATGTATTAAAATGAAGTATGATTGATAAACTTCATTAAGTAAATATTATAGTAACTTCTGCATTGGTTAAATGGTGGGATATTTAGGTTTTTCCTATCTGGGTAGGTATATGTATGTGCCCTACATGATCAGTGGGATGGTTCGTGAAAAAGATGGTATCAAAGCACAGGTTACCGACCTTTTAGTATAAGAGAAACGGTCGAGTAGAGTCCTGCATATTAGTGTGTTGACTCCACATCAAATCTTTTGGAATCTATAAGGCATATAGGGATCTATTTCAGTTTGTTCCCTCTCTATGTTGTATCCTTGAGTTTAGTCTAACTGGTATCAATTAGATTCCAATTAGTATCCCAGCCATCATAATTGGTGTTGATTGACCCCAATTGGTAGCTCTTAACATGGAAAGGTCAAAACTAAACATTAGAGGAATAGAGGCCAATAAAAAACATAGGAAGTGGATTGTTATGAATTGTTAAAAATGGTTCTAGGTACTTGTAATAATGTAATAAGGCGTTGATATGTATCATGTGTTTGTTTATTATTCTTAATGTATGATTAACTTGCTTGAAATGCTTAAAACATCCGGATATGATTAGTTGACATTGTTTGTGTAGTGTATGATGTGTATCCAATCAGACTGGTGGACGTAAGGAACAAGTGTCATCTCAAAAGTGTCTTCATACCTATGACTTAAGCTACGAATCATCTCTCCATGACTTGGAGTACTACTGGACTTCTATCTGATTCCATACTAACCACTTAGGTGCCTGGATATTAGTGGAAAACTTTTGAGGATAGTGAATTGATTAAGTAAAAAGTGATTGATAAAAGTGTAGCACTACTTAGTTTAATAAACAAAAATTTTGTTGGATGTGGCCCAGAGGCAAGGGAAATGCAAACTCAATTTACATTTCGTATAAACAAGAGGTTATTATGCCACTAAGTCTTGCACAAAAAAGTATTGTGTAGAAAAGAAATTGAAACTGAGTAAGAAAGACAAAAGCAAGAGCTACTGAAGGCAACTACTATAGCGGTAAGAGTAATCGTTGCGGCGACTCCAAGCAATGTTCTGCTAGGTATTCCCCTATTTTTGTGATTTTACAATTTTTGTAGTGAAACTCTACTTTCAAAGTAACAAAATGGCATTGATCAATTCGACATGCAGTATCAACTATATTGTTTTCTATAGAGTGAGCATAAACGTTTGACGCCTTAAAAGTATGAGAAACTAAAAAGGGAAATTGTTTGTTAGAATACCCATATGGGACAACCCAACTCCAAAATACTTAAAACATCAAAAGGAGGATACTATCTGGTGGTACTATCCCCTAGACTCAAGTCATTTGAACCCTTCTCATCCATACCATCTAGGAAGAAAACTCCTAGACATCCATTCTGGTCAGCTTTCGCAACTTTTTTGGGGAGAGATGCACCCGAACATCACTTGGATTGCCTTCCATATTTTTATAAGCATGTTGTCATGACCTAAGGTTAACCCCTAATTGTGATATGGCGTTTAAGGCCACAAGTGACCCCAAGCTAACCCATGCACTAGTACCTACTGTGAAAACTAAATAAAATGGATACTGAAATAGCATGTGAGGAAGATAAACTAATGAAATATGATCCAAAAATGGAATAAAGATCTGAATATAAATAACATGTCTAAAAGAGAAACGATAACATCTAAAATATAAACTGACTGTGTGAACATCTAATAGCCTCTAACGTGAGTAGCTAATGAGATAGACCCCGAACTAACTTCGACTGACTAACATAAAAGTAACTGCAATAAATGACTAAAATAAAAATATCATCCTCGATGGATGAGGACTCACCACTACTACTACTGGGAGAATGCTAATCTTTCTCAGGATGCTCAGTGAACTAGTCCAAACCTATGTTATAAGACAACATAGAACAGAGAAAAATATGTGATCAGTACTTCGAATGTACTAGTACGTGAGGCAAGGACTAATAAAATACGTATAAAATCTGAACACGCGTGCATGAACATGTAAAACTGAGAATGCAAGACCAAGTAAAGTATATACTTATATGATCTGAATAACAAGATAAATGTTATTCAAATAACTGAAATAATCTATA
Source organism: Capsicum annuum (assembly GCF_002878395.1). NCBI lineage: Eukaryota > Viridiplantae > Streptophyta > Magnoliopsida > Solanales > Solanaceae > Capsicum > Capsicum annuum. Next base: position 41,468,636 of record NC_061117.1, read on the forward strand.
AACTGACTGAAGAAATACTAAAACTCTCTACTTGGTCAAGCAAACCTGAATTGAGATAAATTGAGTACTGATTGAAATTGTGGGAGCTATCATGTAACTGACATAAACCATGTTATCTATCATAGAGTCCAACGTCTGACCCACATTGAGAAGGGTTGTTCTATCCTTGCCATCAAAGTAAAACCTGAACTAAAGAGGAGTGATCACTAAACTGAGCCCATATTTGGCAAGGGGAAACACTCTTTGGCAAGGCCCCTAAACCTACAGTGGCACATAGTTTCTGGGAAGTAGGATGCGCTGAACCCATACTTCCCTCTTGGTGCTAAGTCCTACTCCCAACTGAAAGACGCTTAAATACTAAATGATGCATGCATTGATAACTGATTGGCTTACATTACGTATTCTAAAACTGACAGTGCATGCCTATTCTGATGAAATTATGAACATATAAAATTGATAATTTAACAAGAAATAATATTGGGTATGATAGTAAAATCGTGAGTTGACTGACTCATTATTTGAAAAGTCTGAAACATAAGTAAATACATAGGTATCGGGTGTTCATAACCTACCAGAACTGAAATAAAGTCATAATTCAAAGACCCAAACATGAGACATTTCAATAGTCTGATAAAATTCATGAATATAAACATGGGAATGAGTTAACCCATGGAAAATATCATGTTTATATAGTTTTAAACATAATTTGAGAATTCGACATAGTATTCGCTAAACATGACATAGGGTTTTGGAACTTCAAACATGTAAGACCATTATTCTTATTGAGTAAAATGATTAACGTGGCTTGAATGTAAAACGAATGAGGAAAATGGATGAATTTCATAATTTACATTTAACTTAATCATAACTAGAGTAAAATTCATACTTGAACCAAAATAGGGTTCTGGGGCTCAATGGGTGAAAGGAACCCATTGATGAATACCCCACATGCCTAAAGTAGAAGCTTTAGGTAAATCCTTGAAATTGACCTAGTTCTTGAGAAGCCCTAATTACTTGAGAAAGAAGAGAAAATTCTCCTTCGTGACTCTTTTTGATGGAGTTGAGGATTATTTCGTGATTTGGGGCTTTTGGATTCTTTTATACCACCCTTGTGAATCCAAAATGACATGGATTTATCTTTTAAGGGAGAGAGAAAAGACATAAAGGCCCTTAGAAAAAAATGAAGGAAAACATACCCCCAGTAGTTAGGACTTAGATTGCGACTTGTAACGACTAGTTATGGCTCGTGGTCTGAGTCATAGCTTGGGATTCTATAGTTTTGGGTACATTCTGGATTTTCTACGACTTGCCACCCAACTATTCATCATGACTGATTATGAGTCGTAGGATGGAGTTGCAGTTAGAAGTTGAGGATTTGGGTCATACACTGGTAAGTTCAGGTTATGAGTTGTATGCTGGACTCATAACCACTAGAGAGGATTTTCGGCCACGCACACTAGTGTGAATATGAGTCCCTTCGTATGAATTATAGGCACTGATTACGAGTCATATTAAGTTATCGTAGTCACTGGGCTCAAGGTGAAGGAATTCACTTAAGTGGTTACAACTTATTCTTGACGACTCATCACGAGTGGTAATGATTTGCTACCCTGAGTCATAACCATGGCAGTCTTTGCAGGCTCTGGCTCTCAAGTAATAGTTTTCCACTACTTATTGTCATAGCCTCGGACTGAGATGAGGCTTGATGTATTGGAAAGCTAACCTCATGGGCTATTTCTTGGGACGTTTAGAATATGAAAAATCGAGGTATTACAATATCTTCTATAGATAGCTTCAAACGGAGCCATCTGAATACTAGAATGATAATTATTGTTGTAGGAAAACTTAATCAAATATGAGTGGTCATCCCAGCTACCCTTAAAGTCAATAACACAAGCCATCAATATGTCCTCTAAGGTATGAATGTTCCTCTTTGCCTGACCATTTTTTTGAGGATGAAAAGTCGTATTGAGATAAACTTGGTTACCGAGGCCCTTCTGAAAAGCCTTCCAAAAATGAGAGGTAAATTGAGTACTTCTATCTAAAATGATAGAAAATGGAACCCCATGAAACATCACTAACTCCCTAAGATAGATTCTAGCATAATCCTCAGTTGAATACAAAGTATGAACTAGCAATAAATGAGATAACTTGGTCATTCAATTTATAATGACCCATGTAGAGTTATGCTGGCAATACGTATAAGGCAATACTATCACAAAATTTATGTTCACCACCTCCCATTTCCAATTAGGGATGCTAAACTCCTGAAGTATACTACTAGGCCTTTGGTGGTCAACCTTAACCAGCTTACAATTTGAATACTTATCCACAACCTCTGTAATATCTTTCTTCATACCATTCCACCAATAGATTTCACGTAAATCTCGGTACATCTTGGTGGCTTCTAGGTGGAAAGAGTATCGCACACCATGTATCTAACCTAATATACACTACCTTAAACCATTAATACATGGGACACACAATCTACCCTGATAATGAAGCACACCATATCCCCTTTGGGAGAAAACCTCTACCTTATGATACTTGATTGTCTCTTTCAACTTGACTAAACTAGGATCCCTGTCCTGCGTTTCTTTTACTTCGGCAACCAATAAATATTCCAAACAATTTTGAACCCATACACTACCTTTGGCTGATACAACTAATCAAACTACTAATCTAGAAAGACGATAAACCTTATGGATTAACTTCTTATCATCCTTAACATGAGCAACACTACCCATAGACAATATACTAAGGGCAACTGCCATTACATTGGCCTTTCCCAGATGATATAACACACTCGTATCATAATCTTTCAACAACTCAAGCCATCTTCTTTGATGATGATTCAGGTCTTTTTGTTTAAACACATATCGTAGACTTTTGTGATCCATGAACACATCAACATGAACCCCATAAAGGTAATGCCTCAAAATCTTTATGGCAAATACGACAGATGCCAACTCAAGATCATGGGTTGGATAATTATTTTTATGGGTTTTAAGTTGTCAAGAGTTATAGACTATGACCATACAACTATGCATTAATACACAACTAAGAATAACTCTAGAAGCATCATAATACACTATGAACTCATTGTTCCATTTGGAAAAGTCAGTACTGAAGCTGAAGTGAGTCGAGTCTTCAACTCTTGAAAACTCTCACAGGAATTTGACCACAAAAATTTAACTTTCTTATGGGTTAGTAGGACATGGGAGAAGCAATAGAAGAAAACCCTTCATCAGGACATGAGAGAAGCAATAAAAGAAAACCCTTCAACAAACCATCTGTAATAGCCAGCTAAACCCATGAAACTCCTGATATCTGATAGAGAGATGGGTCTAACATCAATCCTTAGGAGAGGATACTTATTTTTTATTAAGACTTTGTTCAACTGATGGTAGTTTATGCACATTCATAAGGAACTATCTTTCTTGCACTTGAATAGAACTGGAGCACCCCATGTGGATACACTAGACCTGATGAAACCTTTATCCAAGAGATCCTTCAACTGCTCTTTTATTTCCACCGCTTGAACCAGGTGTGAGCTAATATCTATAATAAATATGCAGCTGAGTCTTCACTCTTACTAGAAGGGACACCCATTATATCTATCACTTTCTACATAGCTTCCAAAAACTTTTGTGGATCCTTCTCAGACTTGGATCCAGAAAACATAGGGGGATTTATCCGAGTAAAATCTCGAATTCTAGCTGCAGTTGTATTCAATATTGGATAGGCTAGAGAAAAAACCTCCTAGTTGTTCTGGGAAGCTACCGAGTGGGCCAAGGATGTGAAAGTGGCCCTGAACTCAGCATAAGAAACATGGTTATTCAGGGGATCTTCCTGAATAGATGGTGTGGAATGATCCATGTTCCTTCTTCCACTATTCCTTTTAGGAGGCATTGTCAGTAAATAACATGAAAGATGATTTAGAAAAGAAATAATTCAATAGAGCTCATGCTCTTTCACACAAAATGAATATTGAAATAAAGGAAATTTTCCTAAAATGTCTCATAGCATCTTTCCCATAAAATTGATGTGGTTCACACCTATGCACAAGATTCTACTTAACATAGCTTTCAGACTACCTAGGGAACTTTAAAACCTTAGGCTCAGATACCATGTTTCGTCACAACCCGAGGCTACCACCTAGTCGTGATACAATGCTAAAGGCCACAGTGATCCCAAGCTAACCCATCTACTAGTGCCTACTGGGAGCACTAAATAAAATAGATACTGAAATAGCTTCTAAGGAAGATAAACCGATGAAATATGATCCAAAAATAAAATACGGATTTGAATATAAATAACATTTCTGAAAGACAACTCATAAGATCTAAAAGATAAATTGACTATGTAAACATCTAGTCTTAACATTTAAAAGACTCTAACATGAGGAGTTGATGGGAAAGGCCCCCAACTAACTCTAACTGATTGACATAAATGTAACTGCGGTAAATAATTAAAATAAAAATATCATCCTCTTTGGCAAAGACTACTGAAATACATGTGAAATCTGAATATAGGTGCATGAACATGTAAAACTGAGAATACAAGACCAAATATAGTATATACCGACATGATCTGAATAATTGGATAATTGTTATCTAAAATAATCTATAAAACTAACTAAATAAATACTAAAATTTGTCTACTTGGTCAAGCAAACTTGAACTGAGATTAACTGAGTACTAACTAAAACTGTGGGAGCTATCATATTATCGACATAAACCATATGAGCTATCATGGAGTCTAATATTTGATCCACGTTGAGGAGGGTTGTTTTATCCTTTCCATTGATGTAGAACCTGAACTAAACTGGAGTGTTCATTAAATTAATCCCATATTGGGCAAGGGAAAACACTCCTTGGGGAGGCCCCTAAATCTATGGTGGCATATAGTTTCTGGTAAAAAGGATGCATTGAACCCACACCTCCCTCTTAGTGCTAAGTCCTACTCCCATATGAAATACACTGAAATACCTACATACATATGTATTGATAATTGATTTGCTCACATAAGGTTTTTTTAAATTGACAGTGCATGCCTAATCTGTAATACCCCGTATATCTCTAACTCAGTTTAGCTCTCAATACATGAGTAATCTAATATAAATTTTTAAAATATTTAGGATTTTTTAGTTTAGAGCTTACCATTACATAGGAAATTCAGTCATCTTTCCAACGATATAAAATTTGCCTAACTTTGATACCTGGGTGAAGAGTTATAGCCATTTTTGTAAAATAGTGTACCATCTGGTACATCATTGCATCGCGAAGAGAGTGCAAATGGAAATTGTCAAAATCCAGTGAGCCATAGTGATCCCACCACATTATGTCACCAACCATTTTCCCAATTATCACTTTGCAGTGTCACTCCACGATCATGGCACGTTGCACCAAAGGTTAAATTCGCATACAGTAAGGTACTGCGATTGTATCGCATTGCGCTAAGCTCCCAAGTTGCAATTGTGATTTTCAAGTGACACGGCGTGATAGTGCCGCATCGTGCCAAGTGACCAAATCAAAAAAATTTGATGGAAATTAAAAGTATCATCAAAAGGCAAACAAGTATTTTCCCATAAATTTAATCAGTCCAGGTACGGGATTTGATCCCTAAAAACGTTATTAAGTCATTCTTCAATCAATCTTCCCCAAATAAAAAAGCATTCTCTCCCTAATGGAAAACTCTAGCTTCAAGAAATCAAGAACAATCCTCCGAAACTCCATCAAGAACCTTCAAGAATTAATTTCTCAAGTATGTTAGGTGTTCATCTATGGGTTCCTTCTACCCTTAGAGCCCAAGAATTCCTTTTAAAAATACAAGATTGAGTTTTCATGAATTCCATGTTCTAAAATTAATTGTATTCATGTTCATGATGTTATATGGGTTTCATCTATTATTAAATTATAAGTTCCATTAAAATGAAATAGCATGTCTATAGAATTGTGTAATTCCCATGTTATAATCCTTGAATTAGCAAGTTTGGGTGTTGTAGTTACAATGTTTACATGTTTTCCATGATTATATGCATTAAGTTGTGCCCCCCATGTGTTTGATGGAATGTCCATGTGAATTAAATGGTGAAATCATAACATGCTAGTATATGTACAAACTTATGCCCTACAAGTGTTAGAAAAAATGTCTATATGAATGAATTATGAATAAGTGGACCTTGTTATGTTTTTTTTAAGATCATGCTATGCTTTACTTTCCATGCTATCGATTCTTGGGCGTATTCAATACTCAAAAATCTAGTTGTTTACCTAGAGCTACAGTAGTTACAGAATAGTCTTAGTAATGTCACGATCAGTAGTACTAAGTCAGTTACAAAACTCAGTAAACTCAGTCCAGTTCAGTCATTTAACATGATCAGTAATGGTTCAGTCTAGCCTAGTACTGTTTAGCGAGCAGTTAAGTATTTATTTAGTAGGGAGTAGGATTCAGCATAGAGTAAACTCAAGGATGGGGGCTCACCTGCCAGTAGAGAGTATGATCCTTAGAAGTAGTCCCTGCGTTCCAGAACTATGTAGCCAGCGTAGGTTGAGACATCAACCTTCAAGTTGAGGGTTGATGAGGTGTTTTAACCTGCCAATTAAAGGTACCGCCATTCTCATTAGAGTACCTTCCAGATGAGGGTAACCCTTCAGCTTGTCTTTACCCGTGGCATGGTACTGACACCCTTCCAACTAAGGTTACAGGTTGGACCCCAGTTATCTTATTTGGGGCATGTTGGTTAAAAGATTACGTCCCATAGTTTTAATTTTAGTTTTACTGTAGAACTCAGTTCAGTTCTACAAAATTAAGACTGTCAGACACAGTTAATTAGTTTTAGTAAATCAGTCATCAGTGATCTTAGATATCAATTACTCATTTATCAAAACTCAAAACTCAACTTCAGTAAAAGCTCAGATCAATATATACATACATAAATGCACAGTATTGCATACTCAGTACTTACAGCAGTTTCAGTTATCCATGTACTCTCATATTCAGTTACTCCATATCATTCAGTCAGTTATTATTCCTGCATATAAACCCTTTCATTCAGCCTTACCTCATCTAGCATACCAGTACATTCCACATACTAACCTGTACTTTTTTTTTGCTCTATGATGTCTCATATTATAGGTGTAGATGCTCAGGTTCCTAAACGCTTAGACAGATTTGGTTAGCAACAACAGATTCAGTAATGAGTCCTCATCTATCGAGGATATGCTTTTATTTCAGTATCTCAGTCGCTTCAGTATTTCAGTAGCCGAAGTTAGTTGGGTGCTTGTCCCATCAACTCTACCTTCAGACAAATTAGTTAGAGGCTTTTTAGACTAGACTAGTTTAGACAGTATCCATATTTCAAATACTTTATCAGATGTTATTATTTACCAGTATTTTAGATTTTGAACCTTATGGCATTTCATCCTGTTTTCCGTATTACTTTCAGTATTATTATCCAGTTCTCATAGAAGGTTCCAGTCATGGGTTAGCTTGTGGTCATTCAGGGTTGTAAGCACCGCAAAGAATCTGGGGTACAAACTCAGGGCATTACAAACTTTGTATCAGAGCCAAGTTCAACATAGTCCTAGGGAGTCTGAAAGTCGCATCTAGTAGAGTCTTGTGTATATGTGTGTATCGCACCACACTTATGGGAAAGAGGCTATGAGACATTTTTAGGAAAAGTTTTCCTTTTTTCAGTATTCATGTCGTGCAAGTGATCATGAACTCAAGTTAAACTCTCAGTCTAATCCTTTTCTTCTTTCTATTTATAGAACATGCCTCCCAAAAAGAACAATGGAAGAAAAATAGGAAACCAGTCAGCACCTCAGCCCGTTCAATTAGATCCCCTGGACGAGCATGTCAGTCATGCAAAATTCAAAGCTGCATTCACCACTCTAGTAAATTTCATAGCAGCTCAGAATGAACGGACAACTGTTGTTCAGGCTAACCCAGTGGCCAATACTACTGCATCTAGGATTTGGGAGTTCACCTGAATGAATTATCCCCTATTCACGGGATTTAAGTTAGAAGAAAATCCACAGGAGTTCCTTGATCAGGTTCAGAAAGTCACAGATTTATAGGAGTGACTTGAACTCATGCCTTTTTCGGGTAGCCACCTAACCCTCTTTATGCCTATTTTTAGTTCTTTAAACATGTATGCTCTGAACACATACTCTGAAATCTTTAACTCTATCATGGCATATACACATATATGGTATCATCATACCATTGACTTACAAGTTACATTTTCTGAGCCATTTATAGCAATTTATATCTTTATTTTCAAATCATTAAATTCAGGACCACCATATCAATAATTCTTTCAGGAAACTCATGTAAAACCATCCAGTTAATTCTCTTTATCAATGATTCAGTAAACAAAGCTGGTCATGTTAAAAGTCTCAATCTCATGCAATTCTTCTCAATCTCATGCAATTCTTTCTCTTTAACATCACATAGTTATATGAAGAAACACCCTCTCAATAATTCAAAATCATATTCAAGTTCAAGGACATTGAGAAAACATCTTTCAAATTATAAAACATGCATTTCAACTCTTTTCCAACAAAACCATAAGCTTTAATCCAATACTAGAGTGGGAGTTCATAATTTATACTCTCAAACAATCTTAAATCTCAAATCTCATACATATACATATACATATTCATATACATGTAAATCAATTTTGGGGATAGGATCACAAGGTCCAAACAATAGTAACATTAAAACATTCGGAGTACGTAATTTAGAATATAGATTCTAAAACCCCTTTGAAATTCTTCCATAAAAATCTCAAAATCATGCTCTAATAGTTTTAAGCCCATGTAGTTTTTAGGATAAACCCCACGTATCTTGAATTATAAGATCTGAAAGGTGGAACCTAGATCTTGATAGATGAAACCCAAATCTTGATTTGTTTCTTGGAGATCTTGAACTTAAGGCTTGATTTTCTTGAATTTCTTGTTCTTGGAGAAAACCTTAATTTGATCTTATTTTGAGAGTGAAGAGGAAGTTGTTGATGTTGTAAAATTGATAATGATTGATTAATAACACTTAAAGGGTGATTTAATTTGTTTGAAATGTTTTGCAGTGAGGGAAAGACCAAAATACACCTACGAAATCACTTCCCAGTTGCTAAAATTCTCAGCTGACGACCAAGGCTAACAATCCGTCAGATCTGTGACAAGCCATGAGCTTTTGTCGTCACCTGGGAGCTAAAATTGATTGGTTTCTGCCTAAGGCTGACGACATATTCTGACAAGTCATCAGATTTGTGACAAGCCCTCAGAATTGTCGTAACTCAGTTACCAGGCTGATATGCTGGACTAAAATAGGCATAACATGTGCTCTTATATTGGATTTTGGCAAAATTAGTGGCGTTGGAAAGAGGACTCAAAGCCCTTTCATTTTATATATATTAGGGAACCCATTTCATCATATACAAGGAGTTATGGTCGATTGAAATTGATCCAAGTGTTGATGCTCACTAAAACTTGAACGATAGGAAAGCTTTCAACTAGTCCATGAGTTAAGGGACCTCTATGATCTCAACTCATGCTCAACTAAATTTACACACTACATAATTGATTAAAATACTATATGTACATCAAATTTATAGCTTTTGGAACATCTACGCGAAGGAATGACTATTTCTATTCTAGCCCAAAATGCAAGGTGTTACATTATCTCCCCCTTGGGATCATTCATCCCCGAATAATGGGTAGGAACGTTGAAGCTTAAAGGTATGGAATAACACCAACATGATGTGTCTTCTAAGAAAGGATATAACTAATCTGAAATATTTAAACTTCTATTATGAAACTGAATTCTGAGTTGACTTGACTTTACTTGCTTCAAGGAGCTGATTAATGTTGAGAGTTGAGGATTTCCTTGGAGTGTTCATGATCTAATCATACATATTGAATTGAGAAGTGATAACTTATGCAAGCATGAATCATGAGACAACAAGACTTAGATCGTACATGGGTATTACACTGTTTGAGCTGAAATACTTGGAAAATTTTGAGATTATGCGCGGAACTCTTATGCACCGAGTCATGAATAGATAGCTGAATCTAAAACATGATGCTTGGAATGAACTAAATTCACAATTTACATTGATGGAATAGATTATATCTTGGGGATGGTCATACGCATGAGACTTCGGATAGTAGGGCTAGGTAAAAAGGTGGAAAACTATAGTAACTTATCTGCCTGATTGTTAAACTGAATTGCTGGCTATACAGACTGAATTATACTTGGAAACTTATGCTTAACTGGAGTGTCTCTTCAATACTCTTTCTAAGGAAGTTCTATTAACATTAGGGAGCAAACGAATCTTGGGCATAATCTACACTAGACATCTGACTAAGGAATCACAACATTGACACTACTCTATAGCATGGAATATAGACATATAACTCATAAACTAGGGTAGAATTACTAGGCCTTAGGCAATGCAACTTCTTACTTTCCAGCTTAGCATACTTCCCGAATACTCCCTTAACTATACTATTCCCCTTAAATACCATGCTCTATCGATTCAACTTAAAATTCCCATATGGGCATTGATAAATCTTTCTACTAATGTCTAAAGTGACTTAAATCCTCTCACTGCAATCATGCCTAACTCCAAACAACAAAATACAACATGTCGCACAACGATACTAGTCTAAACCATATGATTCAGTCTTCTATATTTTTTTAGAGATCACACCCTAAACATAGCGTGCCTTACCACTTCAATTATGACTAACTCTGAACTCTTACCATGGATTTACTAGCACATATTACTTCCTCCACTTAAATCCCAACATGTCATTCAAGCCTATCTTTATAACCACATATGAACTTCAAGGCAAACACCCGTAAATACATACTTCACGTAGTCTCTAAACCATTGTTAATATAACTCCCACACGCTATACCAAGAACATACACACACAAATTTCTACTAACCATCATATGTATCAAAGACTTGGCCCCAAATCTTACTTCACACTTATGATCTTGTCTAAGACAAGCATACAATGATCTTTTATCAACAAGAAACATCTACTCATCACCACTAACATTACATAAGGAGGAGTCACTACAAGGTTAGAACATAAGATCTTGAAGTATAAAAGGATATTATACGAGACTCGACACTTAACTGAGGCCTAAGGAACAGCGAATCAACATTAGGGATTTATCAAAGTGATCTGAATTAAGGGTATATCTATCTATAAGCTGAATCTCACCAATCATTTGGAGTGTAGCATAAGTTATGGGAACTGAGCACACTATAAAGCGTGAGTACAAGAGTCATGAGCTGCATGACCTCAATTTGGAGTTCATAACTTATGAAATATGATTCCGACTGCTAAATGAACTGGAATTTCTCATAAACTGGAAGAGAACATGATTTTCTATCATATGTATGAACATGAACCATGATCATGGAACTGAAACGTAAGGCATGAGTAGGTATTGAGATAACTGAAAAAATACTAGGATGAGAATGGGTTGAGCCTCACTCTTATTTTCTAGTGTTCTATATCATACTGGCATCACTACTAGAATCTAAGAGCCTGGCTTGGTTACATGTTTTATCATCTCCCCCTTAGCTTTAATCCATCATCTTAAGTTTGAGAGATCCCTTACTAGACTCTAAAATAAACTGCACTCACTGCACCCTGGGTCTAGAATATGACAATACACGTAATTAATAGAACTTAGCCTGAATGACTACACCTGGAAGTGGAAAACCCACTGCTAATACCACCTTCTGAGACACTCTATCATTCTATAGCCCCAATAGTCATCACATAATACTGGAACACTTACTTACTTCGGATCTTCATAAGTATCCCCATAGTTGGAGTGCACACCCTCTAACGCTTCAACTCTTATTTCTATGAGCTCAACCTTCAAGAACTCAATCTTAGCTTCTAACACTTAAAATGGATATCACCACGCCTTTGTTGAACCATACTACTTCTATCATAGCACACCAATATCGCGACTCTAAACTTATATCTCTCTACCATGAGAATCAAGATCATATCAAAAGGCTCAACACTATCAATCAAAATTCCTCAACTTTGCTATTTAGAACACCATATACCATCTAACTAGTCTTTCTCCACCTAGCAACTCAACAATACCACTAGCCACACACAACATGTAATAACCTTAGAAAAATACCGCAACCTGATATCACCTTGGGACTTTTACATCATACTTACAACATCATACTTCATTACGAATCAAATAAACTTAAGCTCTTGCATACACTATTCAATCCTATTAGATCACTTCCATATAACTAGTATCATTTACCAAGAAATCATCACATCCACCTCCATGGCGATAAATTGTTCAAACTTAATGTCTAGTGCTAAACATGATTTACAACCCAATTTTACACACAATTCTCACTTGGAAACTATGAAGTAAAACATCAAGAAACATTAGTACACTAGAACTCCATAACAATAATAATCGATCATAATCACATGGCCTATCCTATTCACAATCCATTAACACATCCTCTTTCTACACACCATTACTATATACCCTTTTTATGCAGCTAAACTTAGTCCATAACTCTATAAGTTTCAACTAAACTCCTTCTTGTAATTTCAAGGATGCCTAAATTAAAAATACTCAAACACCAAGTACCTTCATCAATAACCTATACTCTTCTTGCACAATAAACACCGTCAACAACTCTTTTCATACTTTAAGAAAACAACAATTTACCTTAACAAATAACTTATTTTCTACCTTCTACTAAACTAATACACAAGAATGTATTACTTTATTACCCACTTAATCTCATCAAAAAAGATTTAGCTATGCATATATTCAATAAATCGCCCTTACCACTTTTCTTGCCACTATGCCTCTAAACCCCAGTTCCAACCAACACAAGAACAACAAGATGAACAACAAGTTACTAGTGAATCAAAATAGGCCTCATACGACTTCACTAGACTTTTAGTTACAACAACACAATGGTAACAAGTTTACAAGAGATAGAAACTTGACATACAATATTCAATGATCTAAGAATATGTATCTTACTCTATATAAATAAAAATCTGGGTCAAACACTTCCCCCCCAGACTACTATACAATCTACACATGCTACTAGCTACCACATTAGTCTATCACTATAAAGATGTAAATCATCCTCAAACATTGGTTATTCAACTAAACACATTTATCTACACAAAATTCACCCTCACTCAGACTTCTAACCTTGTCACTTCACATCACCAACCTCTTGGTCTAATTTTACTATTAATAGGTCATGACACCAATACTTTAACTTACACTACTACTCGGGTAGAAACATAGTTCCCACATTCTGCTACACATAATTTCTCCTTAAGCATACCATCTACAACATAAATTTTGAAAAAGACTGAATACTCTTTATACCACAAGCCGAAAAGCATGATTTCATCAGAATCAAAGTTCACACTAAAATCAATACACTCTGAGGCACTAATTGACTCTTCTCAAGCCCTTACACAATTTAAAAATCTTATATGACTCAATTGGCAAGGACCATACCATTTAGACTCTAAACCTCTACACCTGAATCACCCCAATCATAAGACATATCTGAGCACATCAAAATAAGAAAAGAATTCAGATGACTTTACTTTCATACGAGTGACACCATAGAACAAATTAGAGTATGAAAGAGAAACATTCTAAGTCTATAGCATGAACCAAAACATAAAGAAAGAGAGACATTCCTAAAAACCTTATAGCCTCCTACTTATAAGTGTGGTACGCTACACACCTATAAATAAGACTCTACCCGATGCAATTTCGCAGACACTATAGGACCATGATCCATGCTCTAATAAGAAGTTTGTCACGACCCAAACTAGGGCCTGGCCGTGATGGACATCCTAAACCATGAAGGCTCAAACGTCCTACTCTATCTGGTAGTCATGCCCAATATTCATATAATAAAAGTAAATATAGAATTTTGATATAATATGGAAACATGGTCGTACTCAGGATTAAATTTCATAATAAGGAATGAAATCCCAAATCAACTAAACAACATCTGGAACAGTCTGCGAAATCTCTACTACATGAAAATCTGACAACTATCTGAAAACTAAGATAAGACCCCAGTAGTTTGAAACTATAATAGATGACATAATATGACAGGACAGGCCTTCTAGAATAGAGAAGGCTCACAACTACATAATTTGATCTGTTATCTGAATTATCTACTACTTATCTAGACCTCCTAGACTGAGCCTCAGAGCCTGAGAGATAGGTGAGGGAGGCCAATGCAGATGTACTGGTATGCAGAGAAAATCCAAAATAATTATTTATATTCAACATATATGAGAGCAATTTAAAGCAGTTCATAAACATATCATATAGTAAGAAATCACATGGGTATTTATAAAGACTCTGTGAAAATATCTAAAATCTGTGACACTCTTTGTCTTACTTCTGTGCTAGGTGGTGTACCCTACAATCTGTAATCCCACTGGCTATATGGGATCTTCCATTAACTCGGTAGCCAAGCCCCTAACCCAAGTCTGCCATAAGGGTCGGAGTCTCTAAATCTACTATGCCACACAGCCATCACCAGCATACAATAATAATCTACCCGTATTAGAAAATATGGTTTCAAGATAAGAGTTACTTGAACTCATGCCTTCTTCGATTAACCACCTAAACCGCTTTATACATATTCTTAGTTCTTTAAACATACATGCTTTAAAAACATACTCTAAAATCTTTAACTCTATCATGGCATATACACATATATGGTATCATTATACCATTGACTTGTAAGTCACGTTCTCTAAGCCATTTATAGTAATTTAAATTTCTATTTTCAAATCATGAAATTCAGGACCACCATACCAACAATTCTTTTAAGAAACTCATGTAAAACCATTCAGTTAATTCTCTTTATCAATGATTCAGTAAACAAAGGTGGTCATGTTAAAGTTTCAATCTCATGCAATTCTTTCTCTTTAACATCACATAGTTATAAGAAAAAACATCCTTTCAACAATTTGAAATCATATTCAAGTACAAGTACATTGAGAAAATATCTTTCAAATCATATAATATGTATTTCAACTCTTTTCCAACAAAACCATAAGCTTTAATCTAATACAAGAGAGGGAGTTCATAATTTATGCCCACAAACAATCTTAAATCTCAAATCCCATACATATACGTATACATGTAAATCAATTTAGGGGATAGGACCACAAGGTCAAAACAATAGTAACATTAAAAAATTTGGAGTATGTAATTTAGAACATAGATTCCAAAACCCCTTTGAAATTGAAGCATAAAAATCTTAAAATCATGCTCTAATGGTTTTAAGCCCATGTAGTTTTTAGGATAAACCCCACGTACCTTAATTTATAAGATCCAAAATATGGAACCTAGATCTTGATAGATGAAACCCAGATCTTGATTTGTTTCTTGGAGATCTTGAACTTAAGGCTTGATTTTCTTGAATTTCTTGTTCTTGGAGAAAACCCTAATTTAATCTTATTTTAAGAGTGAAGAGGAAGTTTTTGATATTGTAAAACTGATAATGATTGATTAATAACACTTAAGGGGTGATGTAATTCGTGTGAAAGGTTTTAGAGTGAGGGAAAGACCAAAATATCCCTATGAAATCACTTCCTAGTTGCTGAAATTCTCAACTGACGACCAAGGCTAGCAAGCCGTCAGCTTTTGTCGTCACCTGGGAGCTGAAATTTATGGGTTTCTACCTAAGGTTGACTACATATTCTGACAAGTCATAAAATTTTTAACAAAACATCAGAATTATCGTCAATCAGTTGCCAGGCTGATATGCTACAGTAAAATTAGCATAATTTTTCTCTGATATCGGATTTTGGCAAAATTGATGGCGTTGGAAAGAGGACTCAAATAACTTTCATTTGAAATATAGTAGGCCACCCAGCTCATCATATACAAGGATTTATGTTTGATTGAATTTGATCCAAGTTTTGATGCTCACTAAAACTTGAACGATAGGAAAGCTTTCAACTAGTCCTTGAGTTAAGGGACCTCTATGATCTCGACTCATGCTCAACTAAATTCACACACTACATAACTGATTAAAATACTATATATACATTGTATTTATGTCTTTTAGAACATCTACACGAAGGAATAACGATTTTTATTCTAGCCTAAAATGCGGGGTGTTATAGGGATACAGGTGTAGAGCCCATAGAGTGGGAAGAGTTTGCCATTGTATTTCTAGATAGGTTCTTTTCCTTAGAGCTGTGAGAAGCCAAGGTGTTATAGTTTATCAATCTCAGGCAAGGCAGTATGAGTGTGAAAGAGTATTCCCTTAAGTTTACTCAGTTAGCCAGGTATGCTCCCATATAGTAGCAAACAATAGGTCCAGAATAAGCAAGTTCATATCCTGGGTATCAGAGAATATGGTTAAGGAATGTAGAACTATGATATTGATTATGGACATTGACATATCTAGGCTCATGGTCCATGCTCAACAGATAGAAAAAGCAAAGAATAAAAAGAGAGAGACGGAGAACAAGAGAGCTAGAATAGGTAGGTTTAATTTCACTCAACCTAAGTCAGAGGGTGGTAACCGTTCCTAATTTTTCCTGAAATCTTCAGTTCCATCTCGTTTCTTAGCCAGTGATCCAGCCCCTAAGTTTAAAAATGTAACAAAGATAGGGCGCTAGGATCTAAACCTTAGGGTAGTGTCACCAGTGCTCAAACAAATCCCCTTTGTCAGAAATACGGCAGAAACCATCAGGGTATTTGCAGAGCTGACAGTGATATTTGTTTTGGATGTGGCAAGCTAGGCCACAGAATTAATTATCCTCAGTCAGGTTTTCAAGGTCAGTATAGTCGTCCCCTAGCTCAGTTCGGTCGTTCGAATCAGTAGGGTGCCACCTCTAGTGCCACCAGTAGGCAATGCCCAAATAGGCTTTATCCACTTCAGTCCAGATAAGATCAGAAAAATTCTCCTGATGTGGTCACTGGTACATTACAGATATTCCATTTGTATGTTTATGCCTTATTAGATCCAGGGGCTTCTCTATCTTTTGTAACTCCTTATATAGCATCCGACTTGAAGGTTAGACCAAAATCTTAATAGAACCTTTCTCAGTCTCTACTCTAGTAGGTCAGTCTATCATAGCTCGATAGGTATACAGGAACTGTCCGATTATGATATCTCATAAATTCACTTCAACAAACTTAGTAGAGTTAGAGATGACAGATTTCGGCATCATTCTTAGCATGGATTGGCTTCATTAATATTATGCCTTAGTTGACTGTAGAAATAGAATTTTTCATTTTCAGTTTCCAACTAAACCAGTCCATAAATGGAGGGTAGTACTACAATGCTTAAGGGTTAGTTGATTTCCTACCTTAGAGCGAGAAAATTAATATCCAAGGGATGTGTCTACCATCTTGTGCGAGTTAAAGACTCTAGTTTAGAGACTCCTAGTCTTGATTCTGTTCCAGTAGTAAATGAATTCTCATATGTGTTTCCCAAAGTTCCTCCCATAATGGAAATTGACTTCGAAATAGACCTTATTCCAGACACTCAGCCTATATCTATTCCACCATATAGAATGGCACCAGCACAACTTAGGAAATTAAAAGAAAAGTTAAAGGACCTTTTAGATAAGGGTTCATCAGACCCAGCGTTTCCCCGTGGGGTGCACCAATCTTATTAGTGCATAAGAAAGATAGCTTTCTCAGAATGTGTATAGACTGTTGTTAGCAGAACAAAGTCATAGTCAATATTAAATACCCACTTCATAGAATTGATGACTTATTTGAACAAATTCAGGGAGCTAGTTACTTTTCTAAGATAGACCTTAGATTAGGATATCATCAAATCAAAGTCAGAGAATGTGAAATTCTGAAAATAGCTATCTGAACCCGGTATGGTCACTTCAAATTTCTAGTTATGTCCTTTGGTCTTACAAATGCCCTAGCAGCCTTCATGGATTTAATTAATCGTGTGTTCAAGAAGTACTTGGATATGTTATTATAGTCTTCATCAATGGTATTCTTGTTTATTCCCATAGCAAGAATGATCACGTAGATTACCTCAAAATCATACTTCACACTCTCAGAACTCATCAGTTGTTCACAAAATTTTGTAAGTGTGAATTTTGGCTAAGGTTAGTAGTATTCCATGGTCATATTATTTTTGGTAATAGCATTAGAGTTGATCCTCAAAAGATCGAGGTGGTGAGAAACTGGCCTAGACCTATTTCTCTAAAAGATATCAGGAGATTCTTGGGTCTAACTGGCTATTACAGTCGGTTTATTGAAAGGTTTTTGTCTATTGCATCCCTCATGTCCAGATTGACTTAGAAGAAAGTCAAGTTTTAGTGGTCAGATTCTTATGAAAAGAGTTTTTAGGAGTTGAAAACTCGACTCACCTCAGCCCCAATTTTGACCTTGCTAAATGGTTCAGATGGGTTTGTTTTGTACTGTGATGCATCCATGGTAGGTTTGGGTTCTGTCCTCATTCAGAAAGGTAAGGTCATAGCCTATGCCTCTAGACAGCTTAAGCCCCATGAGAAGAATTACCCTACCCATGATCTTAAGTTAGCAGCAGTAGTATTTGCCTTACAGATTTGGAGGCATTATCTGTATGGGGTACATGTTGATGTGTTCATAGATCACAAAAGTTTGCGGTATGTGTTTTCTTAAAAATATTTGAAGTTACATCAGAGAAGGTGGTTAGAGTTGATAAAATATTACGATATGAGTGTTCTGTATCATCCAAGAAAGGCTAATGTAGTGGTTGATGCTCTCAGTAGGTTGTATATGGGTAGTGTTGCTCATGTTAAGAATAGTAAGAAGAAGTTAGCTTAGAAAGTTCATCAGCTTACCCGACTAGGTGTCCGCTTAGTTGATTTAGCAAAAGGTAGTGTACGGGTACAGAATAGCTCAGAATCATCTCTGTTTTAGAAGTGAAGGAAAAGCAGGACAGAGATCCTAGTCTAGTTAAGTTGAAAGAGTCAGTCAGAGATTAGAAAGTAGAGGTTTTCTCCCAAGGGGGAAATGGTGTATTGCAATGCTAACTTCGGCTATGTGTGCCAGGCATAGATGACTTGAGATAACAAATTCTTACAGAAGTGTATGGTGCATGTTACTCTATTCATCCAGGGGCCATTAAGATGTACCTTGATTTATGGGAGATCTATTGGTGAAGTGGGATAAAGAGGGATATTATAGAATTTGTAACTAAGTGATGTAAATGTCAGCAGGTTAAGATTGAGCACCAGAAACCTAGTGGGTGGATGTAGGAGTTCAGTATTCCCATATGGAAATGGGAAGAAATGAACATGGACTTTGTGATGGGTTTTTCTCGTACTCATCGTCAGCATGATTTGATTTGGGTTATTGTAGACAAGATGACCAAATCTGCTCATTTCTTGCCAGTCCATACCTCTTATTTAGCTGAGGACTACACCAAACTCTATATTAGAGAGTTGGTCAGGTTACACGGAGTCCCAGTATCCATTATCTTAGATAGAGGTACCCAGTTTACCTCTTACTTCTGGAAAACATTCTAAAAGGGTCTTGGTATCCAAGTTCACCTTAGTATAACTTTTCACCCTTAGAAAGATGGTCAAGAAGAAAGGACTATTCATACTCTAGAAGATATGGTAGGAGCATGCGTGGTCGATTTTAAGGGTAGTTGGGATGACCAATTGTCTTTGATCGAATTTACTTATAATAACAACTATCATTCTAGTATTCAAATGGCTCCATTTGAGGATCTTTAAGGTAGGACATGTACATCTCTAATTGGTTGGTTTAAGGTAGGTGAGGTCGCAGTAGTAGGGCCTAACTTATTGTTTTATACCTTAGAGAAGGTTCAGTTGATCAGAGAAAGACTTAGGGCAGCCCAGAGCCAACAGAAATCATATGCAGATATGAGGAGGTAAGATCTCAAGTTTGATATTGGTGATTTTATTTTCTTGAAAATCTCATCCATGAAGGGGGTGAAGAGGTTCGGCAATAAGGGAAATCTCAGTCCCCGATATTTTGGTTCTTACAAAATTTTCAATCATTCCAGAAAGGTAGCTTACGAGCTTGAGTTGCCTTCAGATCTAGCTTTAGTGTACCCAGTATTCCATGTCTCCTTGCTAAAGAAATGCATTGGTGTTGGATCTAACGGTCATAGTTCCTATATAGGATGTAGATATTCAGAATGATCTCTCTTTCAAAGATGTCCCAGTCTAAATCCTCGATCATCAGATTCATAGACTAAGGAACATAGAAGTTCCCTTGGCCAAAGTTCTTTGGCAGAATCAGTCCATTGAGGAAGCTACTTGGGAAGAAGAAGTACATATGCGGACCATGTATCCTTACCGCTTTTCCACAAACTAAGACTCAACTTGAGCTAACAGTCTTCCTTAGCTTTGATCAGTTCCCTATTCAATTACAGTTACAAACTTGGTATTCATTACCGTTGCATATTCAGTCATGTATTCATGAATCGGTTCAGTCATGTACTCATGCATCAAATATGCATGCTCAGTATGAAAAATCAGCTTATCAATAGTTTTGGTCAAGCACTCATGCATCAGATATGCATGTTTAGTATATCTAAACTCACTCTATCATTTTTTTTCTCAGCCTAAATAGTCTCATTCGAGGATGAATGATCCCAAGGGGGAGATATTGTAACATCCCGTATTTCTCTAACTAAGTTAAGCTCTCAGTACATGAGTAATTTGATATAAAATTTTAATATATTTAGGATTTTTCAGTTTAGATCTTACCATTGCGTATGAAATTCAGTCAGTTTTCCAACGATATAAAATTCGCCTAAATCTGATACCCGGGTGAAGAGTTATAGCTATTTTTGTAAAATAGTGTACCACCTGGTACATCATCGCATTGCGGAGAGGGTGCAAATGGCAATTTTCAAAATCTAGTGAGCCATCGGGATCCCACCGCATCGCGCCACTAGACATTTTCCCAATTGTCACTTTCCAATGTGAGTCCACGATCATGGCGCGTCGCTCCAAGGGCTAGCATCGCTCCAAGGGCCCAAATCAAAAAATTTTGACGGAAATTAAAAGTGCCATCCAAGGGAAAACAAGTCTTTTCCCATAAATTTAATCAGTCCAGGTACGGGATTTAATCCCTTAAAACATTATTAAGTCATTAATTTTCCCCAAATCGAAAAGCATTCTCTCCCTAATATAAAATGCTAGCTTCAAGAAATCAAGAACAATCCTTGGGAACTCCATCAAGAACCTTAAAGAATCAATTTCTCAGGTATGTTAGGTGTTCATCTATGGGTTCCTTCCACCCATAGAGCCCAAGAATCCCTTTTAAAAGTACAAGATTGAGTTTTCATGAATTCCATGTTCCAAAATTAATTGTATTCAAGTTCATGATGTTATATGGGTTTCATCTATTATTAAATTATAAGTTCCATTAAAATGAAATAGCATGTATATTGAATTGTGTAATTCCAATGTTATAATCCTTGAATTAGCAAGTTTGGGTGTTGTAGTTATAATGTTTACATGTTGTCCATGATTATATGCATTAAGTTATGCTCCCATGTGTTTGATGGAATGTCCATGTGAATTAAAAGGTGAAATCATGACATGCTGGTATATGTACAAGCTTATGCCCTACAAGTGTTTGATAAAATATCTCTATGAATGAACTTGAACAGTTGGACCTTGTTATGTTTTTTTTAAGATCATGCTATGCTTTACTTTCTATGCTATCGAGTCCTAGTGGTATTCAATAACCAAAAATCTAGTTGTTTACCTAGAGCTACAATAGTTACAAAATAGTCCCAATAATGTCACGATCAGTAGTACTCAGTCAGTTACAAAACTTAGTGAACTCAGTCCAGTTCAGCCAGTTAACACGATCAGTAATGGTTCAGTCTAGCCTAGTATAGCTTAGCGATTAGTTCAGTGTCTATTCAATTTAAAGTAGGATTAAGCACCGAGTTAACCCAAAGATGGGGGATCACCTGCCAGAGAAGGTGTGATCCTTAGAAGCAGTCCTTGCATTCCAGAACTACGTAGCCAATGTAGGTTGAGACATCAACCTGCCAGTTGAGGGTTGATGAGGTGTTTTAACCTTCCAAATGAGGGTACCACCGTTCTTATTAGAGTACCTGCCAGATGATGGTAACTATTCAGTTTGTCTTTACCTATGGCATGGTACTGACACTCTTCCAACTGGGGTTACAGGTTGGACCCCAGTTATGTTATTTTGGGAATGTCGGTTAGATGATTGCTTCCCACAGTTTCAGTTTTAGTTTCAGTATAGAACTCAGTTCAGTTCTACAGAATCAGGAATGTCAGACATAGTCAATTAGTTTTAGTAAATTAGTTATCAGTAATCTTAGATATAAGTTAAGCAGTTATCAAAACTCAGAAATCCACTTTAGTAAAAGCTCAGATACAGTATATACATACATAAATGCACAGTATTGCATACTCAGTATTTGCAGCAGTTTCAGTTATCCATGTACTCTTATATTCAGTTACTCCATATCATTCAGTCAGTTATTATTCATGCATATGAACCCTTGCATTCAGCCTTACCTCATCTAGCATACTAGTACATTCTACGTACTAACACATACTTTCTCTTTGTGCTATAATGTCTCACATCATAGGTTCGGATGCTCAGGTTCCTAATCGCGCTTAGAAAGATTCAGTTAGCAACAACAAATTTAGTAATGAGTCCTTATCTATCAAGGATATGCTTTTATTGTAGTATTTTAGTAGCTTCAGTACTTCAAAAGCCAGAGTTAGTTGTGGGCTTATCCCATAAACTCCACCTTCAGGCAGTTCAGTTAGAGGCATTTCAGACTAGAGTAGTTTAGTCAGTATTCAGATTTTAGATATTTTATCAGACTTTATTATTTACCAGTATTTTAGATTTTGAACCTTATGGAAATTCATCTTGTTTTCTATATTTCTTTCAGTATTATTATCCAGTACTCATAGTAGGTACAATTCATGGGTCAGCTTGTGGTTTTTCGGAGTGGTAAGCACCGTGTAGCATTCAGGGTACAGACTCGAGCTGTTACATAACCTGAAGAAATCATGAACATGTAAAACTAATAATTTAACATAAAAAAATACTAGGTACAATAATAAAATCATGAGTTGACTGACTCATTACTTGAAAAGTCTAAAACTTAAATAAACATATAAGTAACAGGTGTTCATAACCCACCAGTACTAAAATAAAATCATAATTCAAAGACCCAAATATGAGACATTTCAATAGTCTAATAAATTTCATGAATGTAAACATAGGAATGAGTTCACTTTTAAAAAATATCATGTTTATACAGATTAAAGCATAATTTGAGTATTCGACATAGTATTGGTTGTGTAAGATATGGGGTTTTGGAATTTCAAGCATGTAAGAGAATCATTCTCATGGAGTAAAATTATTAAAATGGCTTGAATGTGAAACTAATGAGGAAACATGGATGAATTTCATAATTTACATTTAACTTGATCATAACTAGAGTAAAATTCATACTTGAACCACAAAGAGGATTTTTGGGCTCAATGGGTGAAAGGAACTCACTGATGAATACCCCCACATACCTGAAGTAGAAAATTCAGGATAATCCTTGAAATTTATCTTGTACTTGAGAAACCCTAATTGTTTAAGGAAGAAAAGAAAATTGTCCCTGTTGACTCTATTTCATGAAAAGTAGGATTATGTCATGATTTGGAGCTTTTGGGGTTTTTTATACTATACCTTGTGAAGCCAAAATGACATGGGTTTGGATTTTAAGAGAATGGGAAAAAACATAAAGGCCCTTGGAAAAACATGTAAGAAAATATACCTTCGGTCGTTACGACTCAGCTGCGACTTGTACTAACTAGTTACGACTCATGATCTGAGTCATTGTCAGAGATTCTGGGTACATTTTGGTTTGGCAGTAACTTACCACCTAACTACTCATTATGATTGATTACGAGTCATGGGATGGAGTCATAGTTAGAAGATAAGGCTTTGGGCCACACATTAGTCAGGTTATGGATCCATGCAAAGACTCGTAAGGTTTGGTTACGAGTCGTATGTTGGACTTCTAACCGCTGGAGAGGGTTTTTGGCCACAACATTGGTGTGACTATGAGTCCCTCCATACGACTCATAGCAACTAATTTTAAGTTTTGTTGAGGTATCATAGTCACGGGGGTTAAGGAGAATGGATTCACTAATGTGATTACTACTTACTCATGATGACTCATCACGAGTGGTAATAATTCGTTACATTGAGTCGTAACTATGACAGTCTTTCCAGGCTCAAAAGTAAGAATTTTCCACTACTTCTTTCCATGACCTCAAATTAAGACGAGGCTTGATGCATTGAAAAGATTACCTCATGGCCTATTTCTTGGGAGGTTTAGAACATTATAAATAAGGGTATTACACATGTGGTCAAAAGAGAAACACATTTTGTTTTCTTCATTTATCTAGCCTTGAAGCTTCGCATAAGCTCGAGTCGGTTCTTATTGGCATAGAAGAGCTCGGAGAAGCCAATCTGAGAGGGTAGGTAGGTGATACCTCTCTAGATATCCTCAAACTGCTATAAGATCATCCTCCCAACCACCAAAGATATGGGAGACTGAGTAGATAGGGCACTCAACCCCCCCAACCCTACCATCCAAATAACTCTTACCCTTTTCCCCCATCTTCCTCTTTTTCTTACTTATTTCCTATATGGCTCTACCCTGCAATGTATTATATGCCACCTCACAATTGTCCATAGTGTCTTAAATCTCCAAAGGCACTTTAACCCTAAAAAAGTTCTTTAACTAAGGAAGATAGGAAGAGATCTTGTGTCGACCCCGCTCGAGAATAAAAGTATCGCAACTCATCCATAATCGACACTCAAATCCTTATGGGAGCACAAGACACCATTATGGCTTGATGGAAGGACACATTTGTAATATTTCATAAGGGACATTTCCTATGGGATGCTAATTGTAACCACACCCTGGCCTCGGTTGAGAAATAGTTGCTCTTCATCCCTTTGGCACTAGACCATTTCATGTCAGTAGCTCATCCTTTTGGTGCCAAGATCCCGACCACCCACTCTAAGTTTGATGCCCGAAGTTTCACCTTAAAGGTAGTATTAGAAGGATTTAGGATACACAAATTATCATTGATGGTGAACATATCTATCAGTATCTTCTTGCCTTGAATACAAAAAGTGGAAAGAGGTATCAACCAATCTACGGTCGAGAGGTTGGCATAAAACTCGTGAATTACCTTATATTGTGTTGAGAGATAGTCTTGGTTAGTATTTCCTATACAAAATCATTCAGCTGGTTGTAGAATCGGTAACTCCTCCTCTACATTTGTCATCACCATGCCTCTCTTGAGAAGGAAACCCTAGTTATGCAAACCTTTCTCATAACGGTCATTAAATTTGACGTTGGGAAACCTGTGGTGGGTAGACTGTTGGTACATGATGATCCTATGAATTCCATAAAAAATTGTTTAGAACTATAAAGGGATAACCCCCGAGGGGGAAGAGAACTCAAAATTTTAAAAAAATCAAAACCTGTGAAGTTACTTCCTTGTACCGCTGCAAGGATAATTAACGGCTGTAGCAGTACTGCAATGGTGGAACTTACCATTGCAGCGGTTCATCGTCTTCAACGTGTCAACCTTCCTTCCTTTGAAAGATTTTTAGTTTTCTTCATAATTTTGAAAGTTTAGTATAGATCGAGCCTAGAGAAGTGTGTGCAAACATTTTTATACTAAAATAGGATAGAGAAGAAGACCCTTCATTTTTTACCCCTCAATAGTTAAAATCCATCATGAACTACATTACTCTTACGCCTGGAATTTTGTAGGAGCATAAAAAATGTTTGAGAACTTAGCATATCAACCAATATATTCAAAAACACCACCAAAATCAAGTTCAATGTTGCATCAACATACTAATCAAAAATCCCTTTTTTTCAATAAATTTCTATAATCTACAACAAGAAATACATAGAGTAAGTAGAAGAGATAAAGAAAATAACTTGAATTTATCATCAAACATGGATTTCACAGAGGGAGTTGAGAGAATTTTGAGAGAATAGAGTGAATGGGGAAAAATGAAATACCCTTTACATAACTGAAGTGAACCACTACTGTGGTTGGCCATATCTGCAATGGTAAAAATTTTCCAAAGATAATTTCATCTAGACTATTCATGTATTATCGGGTTGTACTATCTTGAGGTAATTATAGTGTCAAGTAATCTCGTGAACTAATTATGTAAATCGACTCAGGTTAAATATGGAAATAATCATCAGGCCTAGATTAGGTAGTACTTGGTTAGCTGCTCCTTTGGGGATGTGTATGGAGTTTGAATATGATAAAATAATTCTCCTAATAGCTTATTATTGTTAAAATCCATCAACCGCTCGTGAAGATGTCCAAACCATACCCTTAGGTTCATTCAGATATGAACGATGGGTAAATTGGTATCTATTATGACAACCCAAACTATCATTATGTGAGAAAATACATCAAGAATAATTTATGATAAATAATAGGCTAAAATAGACCCAAGAAAAATTAAATGGGGGAGAAAAATTAGAGCCTAAGGAAATTGGTCCAAGAGGCTAAATAATGGACTAGGCTTGACTCCTGGTAGCCACTACAATGGTTGGGTAACTACTACAACGATTAAAAAACCACTTCAGTGGTAAGAAGCACTAGACAACCAAGGAATTTTTAAGAACCTTTTCCTTTTTAATTTCTGAGGTTGCCCCTTTCTCCAAAACACTATGAAAACCCTTATCTTCCTAACCATGAGATTTCAAAGGTCAAGATTCATAAGGAAAGCTTTGTGACATATTCGAAAAGAATTCAACATGTGAATAGACTTAGCATGGGTGGGATAATTTACTCCTCTCCGTAGAAGTATGTTTTGCCTAAGAAGTATGTTATAGTTTACTTTCTAGCAACTAGACTTAGGCTAGATATATTAACATTAATAGTGATGTCGAGAGTATCATGCATTAGGCCTCATGCATAGAATTGGATGCAATGAACACATTTAAAATTTGGTTAGGCTCTAATATCTTGTGTTATAATATTTATCATAATATTTTATTATGATAGATAATCGATAGATTGGGGAGTGAATGTATGGAGATTAATACCTTCAGGCCCTTTTATATTAGTGGAAAGTTAGGTGATATAGTGAAAGGTAGTAGGAGGAATTTTAGGTAACTCGTTTTAAACATAAATGCTTAAATTGCATTAAGAGAAGTGGATAATAGGTGGGGCAAAGTAAGACAATATTTATATTTAGAAAATTAAATCTTATGACTGAGGAGTGCACATAAATGAGTAAATATTGTAAATTAAATAATAAGCTTTCCCAATTAGAAGTGATCAGGGAAGCATAGAGGATAATGTGAAAATGTGAGTTAGGATGTGGACAGAAAGAAAGTGGGGATAGCGTGAATTTTGATTATGGCAACCCTGCAGGGGTGTATGGTATATGATGGTTGTGAATACCTATGAATAAATTAAGATCTCCAATTAAAATGATTTATGATTTTATTGTAGTACTTAGACTTTATTAGCATTATGCTTATCGTGAACTTGACATTTATGGTTCCCTCTAGCATTACTTATGATTTATTGACTACATTGTATTTCATTTACTCTTTATTGATGTATAGAGATAGTAGATCAGGTACGACACCAGTATGAATATAATTTGTTATGATATGGGTCAGGCATCATGCCTAAATGTATATGATATATTGTGATACAGGTTGGGTACCATGCTGGTCTAGATATGATATATTGTGATATAATTCAGTATGATATAACATTAAAAATGGTAATAAAGTTTTTTAAAAGGGTTTTGTTGTGATACAAGTCAGATATCACCCTGGTATAATATGACGTTGACAATGTTGATGAGGCTATTAAGAAGAAATAAGGAGAGATAATGCACACATCTTGCATACATGCATTTATTCATGTGTTATGAATGTAAATATGTTTTATATGTGTTCTTATACATGTTTATTAGGGTATGTGATGTTAGACGATTTATGGATGTATGTTAGGTCTCTTGTACAGACTGGGTTAGAGATAAGAATCTATGGTTTCCTGAGAGGACCAGTTATTGTAGAATTTGATTTGGTAGAATTTTAATTTCACAGTGGTATGGCATAGTGATGTTTGAGATATTAAGTACTGAGAGAGTTTGGGGCAGATGTAGCTTAAGAATTATATGTACCATAAGAATGAGTTGGTAGGAAAAGAAAAGGCATATGCTAGAATGGTTAGTCAAATGACAAAGATACATGATAATGTTAAATGATAGGGAGGTCACAGGAATACTAAAGTAGGGTGTTAGGGATTTTTCAATTGGGGGCTTAGAAATAGAACCATACTTGATGTTATGAATGCTCCCTATATTATTATTGATGTTATCAATTTTTAATCCTGGTCAACCGATAATTCTTACCTTTACATGTAATTGTACTGATGCTACACTTACTATACCTTCATTTGGGAGTATAATCATGGTACAGGTTAGTTGAAGTTTCTATTACGGCGATGTGCATCACTCAGCAATAACAACATTTGTCATCTCTATTCTGCACGGATTCTGTGTCGTGGATGTTCATACTCCTTGTCTAGTGCTCTTGTACTTGTTTAGGCTACTTTTTTGGGATTCATTTGTACATATTTTTTGCATTTACTTTGTATTCCAAATGTATTAAAATGAATTATGGAAAAAATTGATTTAATAATCATTTTTAATTGTTGAGTTGTTATTAATACGATAGACAACCTTGATTATGTAAATATTGTAGTAACTACTTTGGTTGAATGGTTAGATATTTAGGGTTCTCCTATCTATGATAGGTGTGGGTAGGTATCTGACATGATCCAGTGTGTTGGGTCGTGACATAAATATGGCTATTAAATGCACAATTATAGCCAACAATATAAATTAAAGCCCCCGCTCAGGCATCACCACCATATATGCTCTTAAATAAGTAATAATATGCACCTAAGATTCACTTGGCAACCCAAATATGATAAAAGATCCAAACAACAAGATATTGCAAAACTACCTAAACTTAGTTTTTGTTCCTTAAATAGGCCGATCTCTCTACGCTAGTTAACAGCATGCTCTAACAAGAAATACTAAACCCCAATAGTAATGTAAAAATTTACTAGTCCATAAAAATTTTAAGTATTTACTAAACCCCAACCATTCCCTAAAAAGTAATAATAACATAATTATCTTTTAGGAGATCACTAGGTTAGAGACAAACACATAATAAAGGTAATCTCTATCAAATATCCAAGGTCACCAAGTTATCTATCTACAATATATTATAAGGATATCCATGAGTAGAATTACTAACTAAGATAAGTAATTATATAACTAGAATAAAACAAGAGAAAAAAATCTGTGAATTGTGCAAGTGTATGTGGATGACATCATTTTTGGAGAAAATTCTGATTCACTATGGGATGAATTTGCAAAATTCATGAGAAGTTACTTTGAGATTAGTATAATGAGTGGACTAAGCTTTTTACTAGGGCTGTAAATTAAGCAAACTCCTATTTGTAGGGGGTGCGGATATAAGCGATTAACTAACTTATGAAATAGATTTATTATATATCTAATGAATCTATTTTTCTTTGTGCGTGGATATTTCTTAAATTTTGTTTCAATATCTTTTAATGATTTACTTTTTTCGTAAGATATATTCATTAATTTGTTTGGTTTATTATTTTATCCTGTAGTAATTGCAGAGTTACAAATTTCTGTATAATAATTTATCCTAACTATACTGTAATGTATATCTAATTCTAGATTTTCAATGTTATTTATTATCTTGTGTTGTTCTTCTCGTAGTGAATTTTTTAAATTATATAAACTATCGCATGTACTTTTTCTAAATTTTCTAAGGTTTCTTCTATCCATATTAATTTTTCTTTTAGATTTTCCATTATTTTCCTAATTCGGTTTCTATAATTAATTTCATTATTTAGATTATCTTGATTTTCTCTAGTTTTTCTAATATATTCTAACATCTCTTAATCTGTATAATATCCTTCTGGGTAAATTTCTTCGTATAACTGTTCTAGCCAATTTATGGTTTCAACTTCATAGTCTATTACTTTTTCTAATATTATTTTCTTAATATCTATTATTTCTATATCTTTAAGTATATATAAGATTAAAACTTTAAGATAATCTAGATGATCTATCTTTTAAAATTGATTTTATTATAATATTTTGTAATTGTTTGTTTTAGTCTTAGTAATTCTTGCATATTTTTATTAAGAAATTCTATGTATTTTATATCTTTATTTTCCATGTATTTGTCTATATTTATTTTTATCTGTTTTTCTAGTTATTGTATGTTTCTCATATCTTTTTCTAAAAATTCTATGTAATTTATCATGGTAAGTATTTGTAAGAGTAGTTAGGTAGGTATGGTATATAATTTACTCTAGTCATGTAATATTTACCAAATGTTTTTTCTAATATGATTTTTCTTATATCTACTACTTTTATATCTTTAAGTGCATACAAAATAAGTATTTTAAATTTATCTACCATCACATCAGATAAATAATTATTCATTTTCATAAAATTGCTTTTTTCAAAATATTCCCTTCAACCATGTACATAAAAAAAATATGGTCATCTTAGATTACTATATACTAGATTATTCTTAAATAATATGTTCTTTGGTCACTATTAACATGGTAATCCGGATACTTTTTCCCTTAAACAGCGCCTCTACTCTGGTTACTCCCCGCCACGGCTTCTTGCCTCATTGGTTTCACCTTTAGGATGGCATAGTTCTTAGGGATCTTTCTCCGTTTCCACTTTGTTAATAAACTTCTTAACATATTATTCTTCAAATAATTCTACTATAAAGTAACTAATATGAATTTATTTTATCATATCATGATTGTTGGGAATTATGAATTTAGCTATTCATAATCATAAATAAATATACTTGTTCGGGTAGCTTTGATATTTCTGAAGTTTGTTCCTCCATAGCTTTTTCCATTGAAATATGTCTGCTTTTTAATTAACTGAGTAAAATATTTGTTGTGGAATGGAGAGAGTATTTGCTTCAACGCATGAAGGCTTGCTTTGCAATGCCTTCAGTTGCCTTCTTTTATAGAACGAAAAACTTTACACGAAAAACATTACATGTCTTTTAAATGTTATCCTACAAGTCAAAAAGGCTACTATAGGCTGCCTAATCCTAAAAGTCTAAAAGTCTATACATAGCCTTTAAAGGCTAAAGAAAAAAAAAGTCCAAGGCTATATAAATTACAATCTTATCAATTACACAAAAATCTATAAAATGCTTCATAAATGATCAAATATCTTGTCTTCCGTTGATGTTGTCGTATCTGCTATATCTCCATTATTGCGTCTTATCTTATCTTTCCAGCTGGCATTTTGTCTTCTTTTATTCTAGGTGTACTTCTAGAATAATGTTATCTTCTCCATTACATCTTGAACATTGGTGATCTGGATATTTGTGTCCAATTATTTTACAATATCTTGTCAGTAGTCCGTCTGAAATAAATCCTTTTTTAATTGCTCTTGCGGTAGATTATTTTTCTGGGTTAAGTAATGTCATTATCCATTGTCTGACATCTTCCATATCTGTTTGTCGTAGCTCTTTTGAATTAGAGTAAATCATTTGATGATCTCTCGAATAATAGCTCCATGTTGGGTTTCCATTAGTATAATTATTTGCTAGTTCTTGGATAATCGTAGCTAGTCCAATAAGTCGTTTATTTGCGTAGAAGTCGGGTATCTCAATTCTGGGTATCTCCGGTTGCTGTGTAATATCTTCTGGTATGATCATATCTCTAGTTAGTCCTATTTTTACAACTTGTATAACTGGTTTTATTTTGCCATATAGTATCTCTGCTGGTGCAGTATAACACTTTATATAAAATAGATTTTCTTTTGTTATCCTTTTGTAGGTGGTGAATATCTTGTGTAATTCTTCCATAGCTATTAATTCTTCTCCGTCTTGGGTATATATGGTGTTTAATAGTCCATAGTCAAAACAGGTCTTTACTAGGCTTGGGTTAGTTTTGGGTAGTGCAATTAGTTTGTTATATCCTTGTAATTTTTGGGTTATATAGTTGGTGTTTGGTTCTTTGATGTTTGTAGCTTTGGGGTTATGGTTTAAAAAAGTTTGTACTCTGTAGATGTTTTCTATGTATTTCTAGGCTGTGTAGTTGTATACTTTTTTGTCTTGGTTTAGGCTATCTCGGTATGTGGTAACTTGTGGGGGTATGAACAAGTGGTCTTTTTGTGTTTTTGGTGTAAATGGTTTTTCAAATATTTTATTCATATTCATATTCTGGTATCTTGGTCGATTAACTCCTTTGCTTGTACCTGCAGAAGTAGATTGATAAATGTTATGTGTTTTATGGAGTGTCCCAACGTCTCCTTCTAGCTCTGGAACTTTAATGTCTTCCGATCGACATAAGGCACACTACTGAGTTAGCTGATTTGTAGCTATAGACTTCAGTTTATCTTCATTAGTCTTTAGCTTTTCTATCTCATTACCCATACTGTCCACTTTCATTGAAAGCGTAGTTAGGGTGTTAAGTATTTTTTCTAGAGTATCTTCTTCTATTATTTCAGTCTGTGTAGCTTTGTCTTGATATGTAATCTGCAATAACATTTTTGTTAGTACTGATCACTTCAATTGTAAATGTGAAATTTAATATATTCAAGACTAGTCTCTGAATCTCTTTTGTTGTAACTGAATTTTGTATTTTCTTTGTTAACCACCAGCGTACCTGTGTATTATCTGTTCGTACAATAAATTTGTTATATACAATAAATGGCTCAAATGCTAACAAACATTTATATAATGAACATAATTCTTTCCTATTTATTTCCCATTTTATTTCTGTCTCATTAAACGTACCTGAGTAGTATCTACAATGGTGTTCTATTTTTTCTGCTTCATATCAATATTTAAGTACTCCTCCGTAACTATATTCACTAGCATCTGCTTCTACTATATATATAAATTTTCTATTTTCATCTGGAAATTGTAATTTTGGTAATTCTTTACAAAGTAATTTTATTTTTTGAACTTGTTTTTTATCTTCTTCATTATAGTTATATTCTACATCCTTTTTTAATTTTTTCTGTAGTGGTTTTAAATTTTCTGCTAATTTTGGAATATATTCTCTTACTTGGTTTACTAATCCTAAAAATGATTGTAATTTCTTCTTTGTATCTAATTCTTCTTTCGAATTTATTATTTTTTGTACTATATGTTGTTGCATTTTTACTCCACTTTTATCTATTTGTATTCCTAAAAATTCTATCTAATTTTTCATAATTTCAGCTTCTTTTCTCTTAGACTTATTCCCGATTTTTCTATTATATCTGTAAACTGTTCCAATAATTTTAAATGTTCTTCTTTGATTTTTGTATATAATAATATATCATTTATGTATACTATACAATTAGATAATTGTTTAAAATAACTATTCATAAAATGTTGATATCAACCTGGTGTATTTTTATATCCAAATGGTAATACGTTCCATTCATAAAATCCTTATGGTACCGTAAATGCGGCTAATTCTTTAGATTCTTCTTCTAACTTTAGATGATAAAATCCTGATTTACAATAGAATTTGCTAAAATAATTATATCCTTATATTTGCCTTATTTTTAATATCTTATTTGGTATTGGATAAGTATATGTTATAGTTTTTGCATTTAAATTTCTGTAGTCCATAACCATCCTACTTTTTCCTCTTTTTTGTTCACTATGTTTATTTACTATAAATGCTGGACTATTACGTTTACTATTACTTTTTTGTATATATTGTTTTTCTAATAATTCATCTATATGCATTTTAAATTCTTTTAAATCGTCAAAATTATATGTTAATGGTTTTTGGGTTATTATGCTATTTTTATCTATTAATTCAATTTTTATAGTAGTTTTATGTTTTTCTCATCCTTTTAATGGATCTTCACTATATAATTGTTCTAATTTTTTCTTGATTATTTCTATTTTATTTATTAAAAATATAGTTATTTCTGTTTTATTTATCGAAAATACTACTAGTTCTATTGTATCTTCAGTATTTTTTATATTTTCTAACTTTTGTGTAATTTTTTCACTTCCTTTTATCCAATCAGTTTTCTTTCTTATTTTATTATTAACTCTTTTTGCTCTTACTTTCTGTTTACATGGTGTTGTAAACCACCAGTCTGTTTTGGTTATTATATGTGGGTATAATTTATCTAAGAACGGCATTCCTAAAAGTATGTCTTTTGATATTAGTTCATAATTATAAATTTCTTCTATTGTTAATATCTTATCTCATACTTGTATTTTTACATTCCTAGCTTAATAAGTAATTAAGTTTCCTTCATTATTAAATCCTTTAACTATTATTGGTGTTTTTAATTTATCCCATTTACTTTCTGGTAAGCAATTCTATCTACATAAATTAGCTTCTGCTCCTGTATCTATCATAGGCGTATAATATCTACTGTAATATCCTTCTACTACTATCTTCATTAATACATATATTTTCATTTCATGTTAAGGCTCTTCTTAAGAATAACTTCTCTTTGTTATATGTTAAGGTTAATTGCATATGTTCTATATTATATGGTTTTACTTGTTCTAACCATTTTATTCCTAATATTATATCTGCTTTTTGCATTTTTTCCTTTACTTTGAATTATATTTTTATTTTTCTAACTCCTATTATTATTTATTTTTCTGCTATATTTTTACTATTTATTAAACTTCTTGATAGATTTGGGCACATATCATTATCAGTCTTTATTTCTTCATTTTTTACTAGATATTTTGCTATATAATTTTCTTCTTGTCCTGTATTCAAAAGTATTAGATGTTCTTTTTCATTTATTTCTCCTGTTATGTAATATTGGTTTAAATTACTTATTGAATTTGTTTCATAACTTGTTCTTTTTGATGAGCTTGATGATTCTGGTTTTTCATCAGCTATTCTTTTCGTTGTACTTATTCTATCATTTACTATTTCTAAATTTTCTTCTATATCTATGTCTCTATAGCTATAATCATTATAATCTATTGTTTTTACAACTTGTTCGAATGGGCTTTCTATTCGTATTTTGTTAATCTTATTTTTTCCTGTTATTTTATGTTTTATTGTTAATACATATAGATTTTTGCATCTTGCTGTAAATATTTTACTTCCTGGGGTTAATTCTATTCTTGATATTTTCCAATATAATACGAGTGATTTATCTATATTTTTATCTGTTACCGCTACTGAATAATTTGCACTTATTATAAATTTAAAATTTTGGTATATTAGATTTCCTTTTACGGCAGTTATTATGCTTTTTTCTATAGGTTTTATAATTCTATCATCTGCTAAATATAATTCTATTGGTGTATCTATTCCTTCTCTAAAACATGCTTTTATTAGTATCTCTGTACCTCCAAGGTGTACATATTTTATTGGATCTCCTTTACTTTTTATATCATTTATCTCTTTATTAATTATTCTTTTTGTTACTAGTGGTATACTAGCTTTGCCTTTTGCATATTTGCAGTCTATTACATGTTCTTTTTGGCATACTACATAATATTCGTCTTTTTTCCTAGTAAAAATATTTTTTATTGTTGGTATTTTAAATATTTTTTCTACACTTAAATCTAATTCTTTTCCTTTTATTTCATCAAATATGTTACTGTCAAATATTATTTTTGGTTCCGTTCCTTCATCATTTAAATATTCTTCCTTTGTTATTATTTTTATATCTTCTTCAGTCATTTGATTCATCTATTTCACTATCTATTTCATTATCTGTTTCGTTTTCTGAAATTTCATATATACTATCCTCACTTTCTAATTCATAATCTATATAATCTATCTACATATATTCTATATTATCTATTTTTATTTCTGATATTTGTTTATTTTTTGGATTTTTAGGTAATTTATAATCTCTAGCTAAATGGCCTATCTTTCCACAATTATAACAAGTACATTCTTTTATAGATTTCTTCTTTCTATATGGTCTTTTGTATTTATAATTTTTTACATAATATCTTTTTCTCGGTTTCTTATATTTATATTTTGATTTTTTATATTTCTTATATTTCTTATGTCTTTTTCTTTTCTTATAATATCTTTCTTCACATCCAAATTGGGGTGCTATTTTATTTTTGCAACATGCTAAATTTCTTATTAATGTTTTTTCCATTTTTAATTCTTCTCTATATTTTTCACATAAGTTTCTATACCATTGTTGTAAAAATTTTATTCTTGCTCCTAACGTATCTACTATTTTTGCTTCTTCCCAACTTTTTATTATTTTTGAACTAAATGGCTCGGGTAATTTATTGAAATATAATTTTCTTATCTCTTTACTTTCTTCTATACTATATGCTCCTTTGTAATAATATTCTTTAAATGCGCAAGTATATTCATCTATATAACACATATTACATATTGCTAATTTTAACATTAAATTCCTATTTGTATTTTTTTCTTCATCTTGTTCTTCTTCTATTGTTGTCGTACTATCAAATTCATCTTTTATAGCTGTTTCATATTTTTTTAATAGTTCTATAGGTGTTAGTTTAGTTGTTGATGATGTTCCTTCTATAGGTTTATTAGTTCTTAATACTTTTTTGCTATTCTCAGTTAAATTTGAAAATCATAGTTTTACTGATCCTATTAGTGTTCTTTCTATGTATTCCGGTGCATCTGTTATATTTATATTATTATCTAATAATTATTTTGTCATATATTCTATCCATAATTGTATTGTTTTTTCTGTATCTATTACACAGTCTAGGTCTAAAAAGTTATAATTTTTATTAATTATTTGCTTTGGTATCCATTTGTCATATTCATTATATTTTTTAAACTTATTCTTATAATACATAGGTTTTCTTATTTCTGTTGTTTTAGGTATTATATTTTCATCTTCTTTTTTATCAAGAGTATTTATTTCTGTGTGGGTACTTTCTAAGTTTTCCTCATTAATTTCTTTTTGTTTTTCATTGATTTCTAAATTTTTTTGTATTTGTTAATATTTTTGTATATGTTTCACTATCTTCTGAATCATAATTATCTGTCTCTTCAACATCTATATTATTTATTTCTAATTCTTCGTTTTTTATTTCCAATTTTTCCTTAAATTGATTTATCTCGTTCAGTAATTTCTGTTCTCTATCTTTTTCTTCTTTTTCTTTTTGTCTTTGTTCATACAACTCTTTTAACATTTGTAGTTCTTTTTCTAATTCGGCAATCCTACTATTTTTAGTTTCTTCTATTTTTCGTATTTCCTCCATAGTTTGTTGTTTTATTTTTTCTATTTCCTTTTTCCTATCTATTTCTTCATTTTCTCTTTCTATTCTTACCATTGCTGTCAATTTATCTTCTAATTTTAATTCTTCTTTTTCTAACATTAGATATAAACGTTCACCTATTTTCTTATATCTTCTTCCTAGATTAGAAAATACTATTTTTATTTTTGATCCTTCGTGGTTTTCATATATTTTTTCATCTATTATAAATTCTTCTTTGTTCATTTTATTGTGAATAGTTCATGTTGATATATATATTCTAAACTATCTATTTGTGATTCTAATTTTAATATTTCATCTTTTTGTGTATCTATTGAGTTTTTACTAACTCCGGCGAATATATTATAATGTAGTCTTTTTATTCTTATTTTTAATTCTTTACGTTTTTCAGAAATAATTTGTTTTAATTCTTTGTATTGTTGTACTTTATTCATTTAAACCATGTTTATAATATCTTGGCGGATATCTAAATCTAATTTTATTATAATTAGGTAGTATATGTTTCATTCTTCTAGATTTTAAATGGATTATTAATTTTGATTCAATACTAGATATTAATGTAATTAAGTAGGCTAATCTTTGTGGATTTTCTTTTGTTTTATTTAGACTTATATATTCTGAATAATTACTAATTAAAGATTCTTTAATTTTTCTAAAAGCTTCTCTATTTTTAAATGGTCTTCGCATAATTAATTTAATAATTTATAGGTAAATTCTAATAACTCTAACATATATCTCACTTCCGTATTTTTTGAATTACTGGGCTCTGATACCATTTGTAGGGGGTGCGAATATAAGCGATTAACTAACTTATGAAATAGATTTATTAGATCCTAATATATTTTACATGAATGATGCTAAGCCCATTGATCCTACTATAGGGGATAAGCTCAAAGCTTGATGCTAATGACCTTGGTCCCTTAATGAATGATATTATCTATCGAGAAATCATTGTGTCTCTCTTATACTTAACAACTGGTAGACCTGATATTGTATTCAACGTGGGAATGTGTGATAAATTCCAAGTTTGTCCAAAAGAGTCTCACTTGAAGGCTGCAAAGAGGATTCTCAGATATCGAAAGGGAATAAGGGACCTTGTCCTATTGTTTCTATCTGGAAATAATTATGATCTAATAGGTTAAGTTGATAAAAATTATACATGGTACCAAGTCGAAGGAAAAGTACCTTAGGAATGACTTATTTTTCTAAAGTCCTCTCTAATTTCCTATGGAACAAAAAAACAGAACTCAGTGACACTCTCTATAACAGAAGCTGAGTATGTTACAGTTGCTTCTTGTTATACTCAACATATCTGGATTAAGCAACAGCTGAGGAATTTTGGGATAGTTTCATATACTATTCCTCTATTATATGATACACCAGTGCTTTCAACATGGCAAAAATCCTATGCGGCACAAGAGGACCAAGCATATTGATGTGAGACATCATTTCCTAATAGATAATGTGGAGAAAAGGCCCATATGCATCGAATTATACAATACCAATGATGGGATAACTAATAGCTTTACCAAACTACTTAAGAGGGACAAGATCCAAAGGAATCGACTTAAGATTAGGTTAATGAAACCCAACTAAACTCCTATGTCATTCTGAACTCCTTCTTACTCGAAAATTAATTGTAGGTATCTAGGTATGAGTATTCTTTATCAGGTCTAAATTAGTCTTATACCTTGATAGGTATACACTTATGGTGAAAAGGATCATCATGCTGATGACGAGAGGATAAAGAAAACACTTAGCATGAATAGTTATATCAAATTAGGGACCTGGTTGATCTACAAGGTCAGACATACTTTTATTACTCTTGAATTTTTTTTAAAAAAAATTAAGTTGGAACCACGTTAGCCTACCCTTTTTTTCCTATTGGCATTGTTAGAACTCTAAGCGTTATACCTCTCCCCTGTTGACACGTCATTTTATTTCACCTTTCTGTTTAATCGCAATAGCTTCATCTCTTTTAAAAACCCTCACCTCTCTTTCAAACACTTAATCAAACATTGTCCTCTCTCTTTTACTCCTTTTTGAAAATAAAAACACTATGTATTCCTAAGTAAATTTCATTATCTTGAAATGTCTCAAATAAATTCTCCATCAAATCATTCACCGCCATATTTTAGTACCACCTCTACTATATGAATTAAAACAACCCCTCTCACAAAAGAGCTACAAAATCCTCTCAGGGTTAACCCTGTACCAGTTCCCTTCCATGAAACCAAATCTTTATAACTCAAAAAATCCTCAAAATAATTCACTAAATATCTCTGGCAAAACTATTGAGTCAGCCGATCTAGAAGTGTCTAAGAAATTTTTTAACAAGTCTTTGTCTGACGACGTTCCTGAAGTTGAGCAAAGAAGTGAAAAAAGTCTAGCAAAGAGATTAACCTTTTTGAGATAAGGGATAAGACATAGAGACATGTTACTGTGGTCGATCAAAATGTGAATTTGGATGAATATATCCACCTAGAGGATTCTTTGATGTTGGAAGAAACCATGAAATCATGTGTGCAGAGGGATTGCTAAGGGATAAATAAACCTCTTCTAACATTCTTGAAGCAAGTGCATAATTGGTGGCTATGATGGAGGGAGATGATATAGTAAAGGATGGATCTGAATTTGTGGGAGACACTCATAGTACCTCTCAAATATTGGAACTATTTGATAGCCCTCCTATATTTGATAGTACCCTTATATTTCTGTGGCTCAGGTACATAGAGATGATTCTGAGATTGAAATCGATGAGCAAGCTTTGAGTCTCATGTAAAAAGCATTGAAAATGTACTAGGGACTAGTTCCTATTATTGTTCATAATAAAAGTCCACTATAAAAAAGTTCATGGATGATGCCTTAAAGGTAAATAAAATAATGACGGTTTAAAAAGAAGAACAATAAGAAAGAAAGTTAGGGAAGATGATCTTGTGCCACTGGCAGTGGTAAATATTAATGAGGATTATGTGAATGAAGAAGTGGATGTTGATGTTATTGCAAATATGGAAAGGGTCAAAAGCTCAGTTTTAGACATGTCTTCTAGGAAGAAAGTAACAAAAATCAAGCACGGAAGAGGTAGTGAGGCACCTGATCCATCTAAAACATCCCCTCAGTCAAAATAAAGAAAGAGAGATAAAGAAAATAGAGGTGTAAGACCTAGTCACAACGAAAAAAGTTCGATGACAAATAGAACATACTAAGGATCCCATACTTGAGAAAATTTAAGAATCTATTAAAAATCAAATTGTATTATATGGATGAGTGTTTGATACAGACATCTTCAAGATGCTAGGTATGAGGGACCTGGCATCCATGTTAAAATTCCAGAAGTAGTTGCATTTGTTCAATTAGTCCTTGTGAAATCTCTATGTGAATAAGGTGATTGAGTGCTATACTGAGATGGAATACTGTGCAATGAACAAAAGTGTTGTCTCTCATATTCGTAGAGTCAAAATATACTTGATGAGAAAGTTATTGGGGAAATACTGGAGGTACCTACAAAGGAGATTAGTTCCTTGAAGAAAAAAATGTGTTTAAAAAGTGTTGATTGAAAGCGAGTTAGGAGAATACAAGTCATCATATCTTCTTAAGAAGCAAATGAACTATGATTATCTAATGGTGTTGGAGTTTGTTAACAAGGTATTTCTTCTAAGATCTAAATAAAGGAATTGGACATCAAAGGTGAATTTTTTTTTTTTCATGAAAGTAGTGTACTCAATTCAGTAGATAAATCTCCTATCTATCATACTGCAACATTTGGACAAAGTGGCGAAGAAAAAGCATGGAAAACATTGTTTACCTTATTCATTCCTACCGAACAAAGTGTTTGAATTCTTCAGGGTTCCACTAGGCTGGGGAACCATTTTTTTTAAGCAAACACAAGTTCACTATGAACACATTCTGTGAGTGTGATATTATTGAGAAGAAAGGTGGTGTGGTAACTCACTCAATCATGTCTTATCTTATCACTTCATAAGAGAGAGATACATCAAAAAGTGGATGAGTTTACTGGCTTGCTTGCTTAGAATGATACTGAAATTTCTAAGTTGAAGGCTGCTCTGAAGCAGACACCAACTGAGGGACCTGGTGTTATGGATTCTGTAAAATCTGAAAACATTAAGTTGAAGGCTGACAATGCACAATTGGAAAAAAAGTTGGATGATCTAACTGATAAGCTTCTCAAAGCCCATGATGATTCTAGTAAGAAGTTCACTCTTCTCCTCAAGTCCCCTCCTAAACCTCCCTCCTAAGCCTATTATATATGTTATCGTTTCATTAATTCAAGTGGTACTAACATGGCTATATATATATGCTATGTTTCCATGTGCATTGCCTACTCTCTCATATCATGTTTTGTCTCTACTTATGATATTATTGCCCTAGTGTCCATGAGTTAAATTGTATTGATGTACTTATATTTGGTTTACTGTTTAATTATTTTTATGATGCCAAATAGACTAATGGTGATAGGGGAACTTTTAATGGTGATAGGGGTACTGATAGTGAAGTTATTGGATTTGTAATCATCAAAAAAAAAGAGGGAAATTGTTATAGTTTTTATTTTGATGATTTGGCTAATCAAACAAAGGACCTTGTCCATCTACTATTGGATATTTGGATTGTCCTATTATTGTATGTGTACATTTGTAAGTTGTACTTTCTTGTATCTAATTGGTGGAGCTGCTACACTGCATCTGGCTTGTCTATGCTAGATCAATAGTGTGATGTTAAGGTTTTGCTCTCTCTAATAATGGAATATGTGATAAGATCAAAACCTAATTTTTGCAGTCAAAGATTCATCTCTCAAGAAAAGACCTTTCCAATAGATTTTAGCTCACATTTAATAGGAGACCTGAATGTATTTTATTTAATCTTTATTGAATTCTTGAGTCGTTGTCTTTTGTTCTTAAAATTGTAAACCTACTCCTATGTTATAAAGGTATGTAGGTGTTAATCTTGTCTATATCTTAGGTTGAGTCGTGTCAACTTGTGCTAGTTAATAAAATCAACCTTTGTTTAGTCAAGTTTTCTTCATCATATCTTATGTCATTTGGGGTAGAGTTACCTAGGATGTAACAAATTAGTGCAACTTACTGTCTTATTTAGTTTACTGCATTTACCAGGTCAAAATAATTACTAGGTGAGGTTTGTTCACCTTATAAAGTGGCCCGGAAGTTAGTAATTTTAGGAGTAAGTTAGGTGAAATAAAATATTAAATTTAGGAGTTATATTTGTAGTAGGAGTCTATATATACAAAGTAAAGTTGCTCTGTTTTCTCTTGTAATTTTAGTCGCCATATTTTCTATTCAAGAAAAAGCTTTCGGCTGTTTTATTTTCCTTTACTGTTCTTGTTCTATAACTTCTCCTGCTCAATACTTTTATTATATGGTATCAGAGCAAGGTTGAAGGGAGGAATTCTTTTTTCTTTTCTATCTTCTTGTCTATCAGTTTACTCTGTTGGAGAAGTTTGAAAAGTATGAAGAGAAAGCTTTTGTCGTTCGTAGCAATGGAGGCCTCAAATGGGGGAAATACTCAATATGGAATAGAAAAACTTGTAGGCACTAACTACAAGTATTGGAGAATGTGTATAGAAGCATACCTTCAAGGTCAGGATCTGTGGGATTTAATTGTAGGAATTGATTCAATAATCCCAGCCAATACTCCTGAGAATGCCGAATCGCGAAGAAAATGGAAGATCAAGTGCGAAAAAACACTCTTTGCTTTGAGGACTTCTATCAGCAAGGAGTTTATTGATCATGTTCTTGATATTGTCTCTCTAAAAGAAGTTTGGGACATGCTTGAAAGGCTGTTTACCAAAAAAATACATCAAGGTTGCAACTATTGAGAATGAGTTGGCAATGTTACAACTGGGAGGTATGTCTATCTCAGATTACTTTTTTTGAGTTAAAAGTATTTGTGCTAAAATTTCAGAGATTGATCTGGAAGAAAAGATTAGTGAGTCGTGCCTATGATGCTATCTTATTCATGGATTGAAAAAGGAGTACGGTCCTTTTGTCACTTCTATTCAAGGATGGCCGTAACAACCATCTGTTGAGGAATTGGAGGACATGCTTTCTAATCAAGAAGTTTTAGCTAACCAAATGGCTAAGAATCTTTTAACTGATGATGTTCTATTTTTTAAAGAGAAGCCAAACAAGAAGAATACATCAACTTGGAACAAAAATAAAGAAGAAGAAACAACCACAGAAAAAGGTGGAAATTCACATAATAACAAAAAGTGCTACAGATGTGGGAAAATTGGACACATTAAGAAAAACAGTCGAGTAAAGCTTTCTAAAGCCAATATTGCGTGCACCAATGACGGAATGAGCAAATGAAATGGGAATAATGTTTTAGCATCGAAGCTGTTGAACAAAAGTCTGCATAAGATTTTCTCAATTATGCTAACAACAATATGAGGGAAGAATGGATTATTGATTCAGGATGCTCTCATCATGTCACTGGAGATGATTCTTTATTCTCGAAGATGTGAGAACATCATGGAGATCAAGTCATTATCACAGAAGATAAGTCAACATATCCAGTAGCAAAAGAAGGAGTTTTGACGATTGAGGTTGCTGATGATAAATCTAAAAGTATCAAGTTGCAGGACATTTATCATGTTCCAAGGTTTAAAGAAAAATCTTATCTCTGTTTCTCAAATTACTGATTTTGGAAAATATGTATTGTTTGGTCCTGCTGATGTGAAGGTGCTTGAAAATGTAAAAGAAATATCTGCTGATATTATTTTTACTGGCAAGAAGAAAGGCTCATTTTTTAATATGTCAACAGGTGAAGCTTATGTAAAGAAAACAAGCCAAACTGATAGTGCCGCAATTTGGCACGCTTGGTTGGGTCATGTGGGCTACCAAATGTTGCAGCAGATTTCTTCTAGAAAGTTGGTAGATGGCATGCCAACTTTGAAGAATGTACGCGAAGACATGATTTGTCAAGGCTGCTAATATGGAAAATCTCATCGTCTTCCTTTCAAAAGGTCATCAAATTGGAGAAATGTGCTGCTTGAATTAGTTCATACAGACTTGATGGGACCAACAAGAACACCAAGTTATAGTGGAATCGCTATGTTATGGTGTTGGTGGATGATCACTCTAGGTTCACTTGGGTGAAATTTTTTA
Organism: Capsicum annuum; assembly: GCF_002878395.1. Lineage (NCBI taxonomy): Eukaryota > Viridiplantae > Streptophyta > Magnoliopsida > Solanales > Solanaceae > Capsicum > Capsicum annuum. Next base: position 41,513,198 of record NC_061117.1, read on the forward strand.
GAGAGAAGAGCAAAGCATTATCCAAGTTTGTGGAGTTCAAAAATGTTGTTGCAAATGAGTTCGGGAAGAAGATAAAATGTCTTCGTAGTGATAATGGTGGGGAATATATGTCATATGACTTCTTCCAGTACTGTCATGACAACAGAATTCTTCGTCAAATGACTTGTCCAGATACTCCTCAACAGAATGGAGTTACGGAAAGAAAGCTTGTTTATCTTACTTCAGTTTGTCTTTCATGGCTGCATGACAAGAATCTTCCTCGAGAGCTTTGGGCAGAAGCTATTCAATGTGGATGCCACGTGACAAATAGGCTGCCTCATTGGCCAGGTACACAGAAATCGCCTTTTGAACTTTTATATAGTCAGAAGCCAAATGTGAACTATTTTCGGGTTTTTGGTTCTACTTGTTATGTTCATGTTCCCAGAACTAACAGAACAAAACTTGATCCGAAAGCAAGAAAATGTGTATTTGTTGGTTATGATTATTATAGGAAGGGCTGGAGATGCATGGATCCAAAGACAAACAGGTTTACCATTCTAGAGATGTGGTATTTGATGAAATGTCATCTTTGTTTTCTTCTCAAAAGCTTATTGTTCTGGGTGATGATCAAGATAATATGGAGTTATTATTTCCTAAAGTAAATGTGTTATCACCTTGTAGTGAAGAGGGAGAAAATGTATCGCCAAATCAGAATATTTCAGAAGTTGCATCTCTAAGTCAGAACATTTCAAGGTAAGGAAATGGTGAACAACAAGTAACAAGAAGGTCAACAAGGGAGAAAAAGCAACCGGACTACCTCAAAGATTATGAGGTCAAACTTAAAAGTTATTTTGTGACCTCGTGTTTCTTTACAAGAGCACTAACTACGGAAGAACCATTAAGTTATGAAGAAGCAAAGGGCCGTCCACATTGGGAAAGAGTGATGCAAGAAGAGATTGACGTTTTAGACAAGAATGAAACTTGGGAATTGGTACCCAAACCAGAAAAATGCAATCCAGTCACTTGCAAATGGGTATTTCGATTGAAAAAAAAATCTGATAGTACCATTGATAGGTTTAAAGCTCGTCTAGTTGCTCGTGGTTTTTCTCAAAACTATGGATTGGATTATGAGGAGATGTTTAGTTCGGTAGCGAAGATGGTAATAGTAAGATCACTTATTTCGCTAGCTATTTTCAAAAGTTGAAAACTGTGGCAGCTTGATGTAAAGAATGCATTTCTTTATGGAGAGTTGGATCGAGTAGTATTTATTTTGCAACCTCATGACTTTGTCTCTAAGCAGTTTCCAAGTCATATTTGTCGTTTGAAGAAAGCTCTATATGAGCTCATGCAAGCACCATGAGCTTGGTATGGTAAAGTTGCTCAATACCTTATCTTTTGTGGTTTTAGAGTATCTGATTCAAATTTTAGTTTATTTATAAAATTAGAATCAAATGCATATCTCCTGATATTGTTATACGTTGATGATATGATAATAACTGAAAATAATGAATTAGCAATTTCTAATCTAAGAAAAGATTTGTCTGTTCGTTTTGAGATGAAAATTTTAGGGTAAACTAGATATTTTCTTGGTTTGGAAGTGGAAAAATCAGATCGAGGCTACTTTGTTTCTCAGAAAGGTTATGTGGAGAGTCTCTTAGAATTTTTCATCATGGGGGAGTCGAAAGAAAATTCTACTCTAATGGATCCAAATCTCAAGTTGAAGAAGAATGAAAGCGAGGCTTTGAAGGATGCGATAAAGTTCCGACAACTAGTTAGAAGTTTGATTTATCTGACTATCACAAGGCCAGAAATATCTTACTCTGTTAGTGTCATTTCTCAATTTATGCAAAATCCAACAACTTCTCACTTAAATGCCGCAAAGAGGATTTTGCGCTATGTGAAAGGATCTCTTAGTCATGGACTTTGGTACAAGAGGTGTGATACTTTTTTATTGAGTGGATTTAATGATGCAAATTGGGCAGATGATACACATGATCGTCGCTCGACTTCAGGTTACTGTTTTAGTACCGGGTCAGCAGTGGTGTCTTGGTGCAGCAAGAAGCAAGATGTTGTTTCTTTGTCTACCACTGAAGTTGAATATATTGCAGTAACCATGGCTGCACAAGAGTGCATTTGGTTGAAAAGGCTAATCAATGATATGTACCAGAAAGTAGACTATGCTGGGCAAATCAAGTGTGACAATGGAAGTGTCATCAAACTTGCGTCAAATCCAGTTTTTCATGCTCGAACGAAGCATATTGAGATCCGCCATCACTTTGTTCGTGAGAAAGTCTTAAGTGAAGAGATTGAATTGACAACTGTTTGCACCAACGCTCAAGTTGCGGATATATTCACTAAAGCTTTGGAGAAGTCTAAGTTTCAATACTTTCGAGATGCTCTGGGAGTAGGTCATCGTGAGCTTGCACTAAGGGGGAGTGTAACAAATTAGTGCAACTTATTATCTTATTTAGTTTACTGCATTTACCAGGTCAAAATAATTACTAGGTGAGGTTTGTTCACCTTATAAAGTGGCCTGGAAGTTAGTAATTTTAGGAGTAAGTTAGGTGGAATAAAACGTTAAATTTAGGAGTTATATTTGTAGTAGGAGTCTATATATACAGAGTAAAGTTGCTCTGTTTTCTCTTGTAATTTCAGTCGCCATATTTTCTATTCAACAGAAAGCTTTCGACTGTTTTATTTTCCTTCACTGTTCTTGTTCTATAACTTCTCCTGCTCAATACTTTTGTTATATAGGAGTCAACTAGAGTTAGTTGATTCGAAGGGTGTAGTAGAGTTGCTACACAAGTCTTGTAATAGAGGTGTTACAACGTGAATAGGATTAAAAGTTTGATCCTTGTGATTATTGGAGTCTATAATCACGTCTTGGCTAGAAGATAGTGGAGTTTGTGGGAAATCCTATGAGCTAGGTCATGATTTTTCCTCCCTTGGGTAAGTAAGTTTCCACGTAAATACCATGTGTCTTTTATCTTCAGCACTTTTCTTTATATATCTTGTTTATTTGCTGATTTTGTGTGTAAGGCACCTGGTGCTCGTACTTGTGGTGGACTCGTATAAGTTAACCGCCATAAAAGGAACAAGCTTTGAATTAGATTGGTGCGTAATTCCTACACTAAAAGGTAAGTTATTTGGGAAGTCTTACCAAGACGGGCCTCTTTAGTACTAGTAAAGATCTTTAAAAGCAAAAAGTACATTGAGAAAGCTGGCTATTCTTCGAAAAAGTTATCTATACTTATATCAAGTGTTTTAATTTGAAAGCCTTCTCTATTCACAAGTTTTACACACCCGTGCAAAGTGACTTCCCTGAGGTTCACTAGAGGAATATGATCTATAATAATTATCTTGTCCCTAGATGAATATTTACATTCAGAATTGTTGCTATGGAGAGATTATACACTAGATACAGATTTTTCATATGAAGGATTACTATTATGCTGGACTGCCACTTTGTTCTGGTGATCATGAATGTATAGGAAAATTCTTCTTCGTTTGGCCCTTAATTATGTTTTCCCTAGACTGTTGGCTTGTCAAGGGATCTGTAGACAACCACAAAAATGAGATGTTGAGGTGGACTGGATATCTAGATGAACTAGCAAAACAGTGAATGTTAAAATTCTTAGAATAGTAGCAATTGTATGTTAATTATCATATTTGTAAGAAAAGGAATTTCAAAGTATTTCAAGGCAAATTCAGAAGTGTAGATTAAGTAATTAAGAACGTGGTACAAAAAGTAAGTTATGATGGAAAATTAAAAGTTGTCATTGATTGAAGTTGAAACTCTGAACTTCTATCATATTCGGTATTCGGTAATAAATAAGATATTTGGGACTAAAATTTAAGAATTGCGGTATTTGACTTAGATAATACTCGGTTTGAAAAATTAGTATCGTGCGATATTTGATATTTGTCGTATATCGAATTTTCCACTCTACAACTTGTTCATGTTCTTTTCCACTTGAATACAATGGACTTTTAGCTTGTTCTTATAAACCTATAAGTAAAATAGTTGTTGGTACCCTTAATTGGATGCAACCTACGAATTTACTTTTCATTCACGTATACGGTGTATAATCCAATACTAAAGTTTAATATTCCAGAAAGACAATTTTAAGGTAATATCATATTGAATCACTCATATGCTTTCCTTTCTAGATATTTGGTTTCAGAGAACTTAACCTGTCTTTTGTTTGATGAATGATGAGCTAACATGATAACAACTATGTTTATTATTGATGCACTGGTTTCACTTTTCATGTTCTGAAAATCAATAAAGATAATGTGTTCTTTGATAGTACTCACGTTGTCTGCAATTAAAGAGAGTAAATTCAAATTCTAGCAAGTTGGAGCATTTGACATTAAAATCTGTACAACAATTAAGTTAATCTATAGTAAGTTTCTTTTTCTTTTTGGAGTTATGCCAAGTTAAGGTAAATTCGAAGTACCGTGTCGACATTTATCGAATCAAATTTGGTTTATCATATCTGATCGAAGTTTAAAGTTCAGCATTTGTTTTATCTGATCAAAATTAGCAAATTATTGAATCCAAACTTAGAAATACCAAACGGAACACCCACCCCTAGTAAAAGATTGTTTGAGGCTCAAGAAGCGTAGTAATTTCATTTTCTTCGTCTTAACAGTTCCAGGATCTGGTAATAAAATTTTTGTTTATACACATTCTTTTGGGATGAAGAATAAGAAAAAGAGAAGGGGTTAAAATTATTCTAATTTAAGTACTTTTATGAGGCTATATTTTACTTCTGTTGATCCAACTATGGTTCTCACATAAAAAAGTATTTTTCTAATTAATATTTTTTATGAATTGAATAGAATTTTTTTGGACAATTTTATTCATTGCTCTTGTAATATTACTGTCATATTTCAAATATTGAAATGTGAAATTATTGATAATAATGTTGAAAATGAAGGAAGTGGTATCACTCAACGTCAAATTACTTTTAAGATATCTTTTTTAATTAATTAAGAATTAATATTATTAAGTATAAACTATATATGAAGAACTAATTGACTGTTGAGGTTCTTTTGATGAATTAAATATTTTTTCCTTCATTTCGTATAAAACAAAAGATTAAATCACCATATTTAATTAGCATAAACTATTGCCATGTGAACTTATGAATGAAATAAAGGCTAAATAAATATCAGAATACATGTATTTTTATCTATATAACTAATGAAATTATATGCTTTCAAAGTCATAAAAATGCTATTGTTTTTCAATTTATGATCTTTGTTGAGCTCTAATTGTTAAAACTTTCTAAAGATAATTGTATGAAGATTGCTATCATTAGAAGGCTGGTCCGAATTAAAGCAATCTGCAAAAGTTTAAAGTTAACGGGTCTAAAAGGCACCTCATAAAGTGTGAGGTCTTATATGTCGATACCTGGATGTAATTTTTAGTTTAATGATAGAATAAATTAGAATTACATAAACGTGTGCCTATTATAAATATAGAGTTAAAGTACCAAATTAGAATTAGGGTTTTCTTTCTAGAATCTCACTGTCACAAAGGACATAACAACTTACTTTCAGGTAGCGCTTGTTTGAGGGATGAACCCCGAATCCCCAATTTTTGGAACTATGCCTACTTCCCTTTCTCTTTCAAATGGGTTGAACTCTCTATAAAGCAAAGTTCCAAGTGTGTGGCACAAGTCTTTGTCTTCAAAAAGGCAGAATGTTGTTATCGAATCTGCTATTTTAGGATAGGATAAGCTTTGTATCCTAACCAGATGTTGCGGGGCGATAACGAGTCTTAATTTTGAAGAGTCATAATCACAAAACAGAGAATCATTATGGCACTCATGAATTCAGGTATGTTTCTTCATCTAATATTATGTTTTTTTAATGATTTGACATGTTAAGTCTAGAGAAAAGACAATTGTCTACGTCTCTTAAATTTTGGTTCTAGCAATCGATATGTAGAGCTTATATCACATTAAATTATTGAGATTATTTAGGTTATGACATTAACAAGAACTTCCATTATTATTTTGAGAACTACCTAAAGTTCACCAACTAAGGAAAAAACTACCTAATAGGCCAACATTTTGTTCCTTCTTATTTCATTCTATTCAGACAAGTGCAATACAAAATGAATAAAAGAAATGCAACTTTGGAGACTTTACATTGCAAATAACTTATGAAAGTTAAAATGGACAAGGTATGATGCTTATACAGGCAGAATTATACTACTTGAACTAAAAAAATCCATAAAATAGTAAAAGTTGACATGTCTTAAGCTAAATTATACTAGAAACATAGAAGAATAACATAATATCTAGGATCAAATAAGATAACTTAAATATCTAAACTTTCTCTATCTTCGGATAAGGTTTTGAGACTTGAAAACCTAACCCCATGACAATCTTTAGTGAGTAAAAACTTGGCAATTATCTAGTCACCGTAGATCCACAATACACTTTGACCTTCCTAAACTTCTTTCTTTTGGATTGTAAGAAACTAGTTACGTGCCACGATCCCTGAGCATCAGCATTTCTCCATCTATGATTGGAACAAATCTATCATGCTGATATCTAGTTGAATAGTCTCCTTCAAAATGTAATTTTTATTCAAAGATTCAGCTATTGCATACTCTTTCACCCACTATATATCAACATACTCACTATAGCCATTGTCAAATAGGAACAGATAATTCCCCAACTCTACTAGCGTCAAGCAGTAGGATGGAGTTTTCAGACCACACAGAACTGACAGAATCTTAAGCTCTTCTGTTCCAATATTATAAGGAGTAAATGCTCTCATTTTTTGTGCAACCCCACGTACAAAAAGCACCACTAACTTTAGCATTTACTAATCCACACGGAGGATGTGGAGCCACACCAATATCTCTTTTTCTCATCAATTAGAAGAGTATAAACCTCCAATTCTAATACTTTTGGACAATCATGAAACTTTATAGTTACTAATCTCAATACTTTAATTGTCCATAGGCATCACTAGAGCAAAATCAGTAACCAGTAGAACAACATTTTTCTCCCATTTGAGCAATTTAACCTTGAAATACTCACCTAAAAGAGGATTTCTAATGCAAATTGAATGATGTACGTTACTCCTCCAATAATTCAACAAGCAAATGAAGTCATTAAATAAACCAAATAATCTAAAGTTTTGTTTAACATAACTAGATCAAGAGGGTGGATGGAGGTGAACCATATGCTCAACACAGTGGATCTGGTAGAGGGTGATGAAAATCATTTTCTTTGAGATCCACAAGTAACTGAAGAGAGTCATTAATCGAAAGAAAAATGCTATAAAAACTAAATGATCTTTTGTGATGCATCTTAACAAATAAGGGGTCACAATTTAAAAGATGTAACAACTTTTACAAATAATCTTACAAAGGAAAATGAATTTGATTGGCAATCTTGGAAATTTCCACCGTAATCTCCCTTGGAAGGTCCATCATTATGAGTCAAATGATTCTTGTTTTTGTTTAGATCTTAGATTGGGTTTGAGATAGTGAAAGGAACATCAAAAGGCTTGAGTTCCATTTCAGTGAATAAACAATGAATTTTTTTAGGCTTTTCGCCTAGTTTAGTGAATAACTATCAAGGAACCAGGCAAAAACCATAAAAATTCACTACTTGTTCACTGAAATGAAACCTAAGGCTTTTGATGTTCCTATCATTGTGATGTTCCTATAATTGTCTCAAACCCTATGTCAAGCTCCAAATAGGATACATAAATCAGTAAAATCACAATTATGAACCTTCCATGGGCAATTATGGTGGAAATTATTCAATATTGTCACTCAAGTCAATTTTCCGTTGTAAGATTGTTTGCAAAAGTCGATATCATCTTTTAAATTCTGACCTCGTATTTGTTAATATGCATCACAAAAGATCATCTAATTTTTCCAGCTTTTTGCTTTCGATTAATAACTCTTTTTGGTTACTTGTAAAACTCAAAGCAGATGATTTTCATCACCCGCTAAACAAAGCCATTGTATTGAGCGCTATGTTTCACCTCCTTCCATCCACTTTTTCTAGTTATGTTAAACAAAACTTGAGATTAATTGTTTCATGTAATGGCTTCATTTGTTGTTGATTGGTTGGAGGAATGACTACATCATGAGATTTGCATTAGCAATCCTCTTTTGCGTCAGAATTTCAAGATTAAATTGCCTATGGGAGAAAAGTGTTGTTCATATTAGTTATGGATTTTTCTTAGTGATGCCTCACAACAACATAGAGTATTGAGATTAGTAACTAGAAAGTTTCATGGTGGTCTGAAAGTATTAGAATTGAAGGGTTATACTCATGAAGTTGATGAGAAATGGAGAAATGTGGGTGAGGCTCCAGAACCTCTATGAGGATCATATACTAATGCTAACTTCTATGGTATTTTGCATTATATTGGATGCACAGTGAAAAAATGACAACATTCCCTCCTTTAATATTGGGATAGAAGAGCTGAAGTTCCTGCTAGGTCCACGTAGTCTGAAAACTCGATCCTATTGCTTGATATTAGAAAAGTTGGAGAATTATGTGTGTTTCTCTGACAACAATTATAATGATTATGTTGATCTATGATGGATGAAAGAGTATGAAATATCTAAATATTGGTTTAAAAATTGCATTTGAAGGATAGTATTCAACTAAATGTCTGTTATGATAGCTTTATATCAATCATAATTTTAAAAATGGAGAAATCTTGATGCAAAGGGATCGTGCAACACAACTAGTTTCTTACAACACAAAATTAATGAAGTTTATGAAGATCAAAGTGTACGGTAAAACTGCAGCGACTAGATACACACCAAGGTTTTACTCACTCAAGACGGTCATAGAGGAAAGTTTTCAAGTCTCAAATTCTTATTCGAAGATTGAGATAGTTTAGATATTTAATTTGTCTTACTTTCTCCTGGATATTATTTTAGCTTTTATGTTTCTGGTGTAATTTTGCTCAAAATCTGTCAACTTTTACTATTTTTATGGGTGGTTTTGAGCTCTAGTTGTACAATTTTGCCTGTATAAGCAACATACCTTGTCCCTTTTAACGTTCCTAGGTTATTTGCAAATGTAAAGTCTCCAAAGTTGAATTCCTTTTGTTCATTTCATGTTCCACTTGTCTGAACAGAACAAACAAAGTAGGAACAAAACATTGCCTATGATTCAAGCATGCCTTGTTTGGGGTACACAGTACGTGATCTTTGCGTAAAGTTAATTAGGTGCTTCAATTGGGATTGACATTCAATTATGTCCTGATGTTTTAGGTAGTTCTCTCCTTAATTGCTGATTTTCTTGAGATACCTTAGTAGTTTAGTTTAAAGTTATGTCATATTATAATCTTTTCTTGCTTTTGCATCAACAATCAATTTTCACGACTGCACTTACTGCCTTTAATTTTATGTAGCAACTTGTTGATAGGGCTTAACACTTGTGAATTAGTTCAATATGGTAGAAGAAGAAAATCTTAGACTCCAATCAATGTGGTTCTCTTAGATAGAGCCATCATACAGTTAAGAGGCTGCAGGTAGAAGAGCTTGAGAGGATCCAATTAATGCATGTTTGTCTATTTATTCGAAAGAATACACCCTTATCGATTTGAATTTTGAATCATGTAATTGAGCCAAAGTAATATGTTTATTCAGATTATTCTCTAAACCTTATTGTAGATTACACCTTAAGGGGGGAGTATGTCTTTGAATGCTTGGGTTTTACTATTACCTGAAAGATTGTGTAACTAGGGAAGTTATGATCCATAAGTAGTAGAATAATCCCATGGTTATAAGTATGAATGTAGAAGTGTAATAGTCAAATGACACACAAATTTGCATTGCTTTTACATCAAACATCAATTTTCACGGCCATTCTTACTACTTTTAATTTTATGTGGAAACTTGCTTTCATAGTCAATTTAAGAGCTTAACACTTAATCTAGTTCAACATTAAAGAACTTGAATTCATTTTACCTATCTAATCATACATGTTAACTTTCTTATATGAGTGAAGGCCGGGATGATTCCACCACTATCAAAGGATCGGGTCCTTGATATAAGAAGTACCACAACAATAATGAGTAGATGAAAAATGAACAAAACAAGTAATATAACTCACAATTTTAAACCGAAACTTACTTTATCAAGGAAAGAAACCCATGGCCTACCTCATAGGATTTCAACCAATTCACTAATCTCAAGCAACTTTCAGAATTACAACCTCTTGTAAATCTAGGATTAAGCTCTAATCCCTCACCACACTCAACACCTTTGTTGTGTCTTCATTACAGTAACTCTATTATAATTAGTCTAACAACTACCCCTAGTTGTCTAGACACTAAAGAATAACTTGAGAAAAAAACACCAAATCCCTACGCGCAACTTATAAAACAGAAGATCAGGTTTTCATATAAAGAACATTACAATGACTCAATAACAAAAAGGATAGTAAAATATTTTCGAAATGGTTCCTCGTCTATAAGCTAGAGTATTGTAATGATGACTTTTGCTGAAAGAGTATCAACGTTTGGATTGAATAAACTAGGTTTTGCTCTTGTCACATCTTTCTTTTATAAGAGAAAGCAAACTATAGATATCATGCTATTTGTTGAGGTTGGATAGGCCAACTGCGCCTGTGATGCAGTTCCACCAACCAGCTACAGAAAAGTACACAGCTTACAACTGTACATAGTTGCCTTTAATCCTTATGAAAGAAGCATGGAATCGTTCCTCCATTAGAGTTTGTCAAATCATCAAAATAAACATTCTCAAAAATTTCCATGTAAACTATTGCACTGCTTCCTATCATAATTTCTTCTTCCCTCAATCACCTAATTTTTTCCCTTTTGGGATAACTGAAAAGATTAAATAGTAAACTAAGCATAAGAATATTTAATCAAGTTAACTCATGGCCATTGGGGCTACAACAACATGATTAGAGAAATGACAATATATGATAATGGAGTACGTGAAGAGTAGGCAAAACATCATACAAACTAAAGATAGTCAAATAGTCATTCCATAAGAAATTAGAAAACTAAAAGTCAAGACATGCCATAGCCAACAACTAAGAGAACCCCAAAAATAGAGTATCAAAGACAAAAGTCTTAGGAGGACGGTTTGGAGAGGGATTTAAGGAGGAGAGTTATGCGCTCAACCGAATCATCATGGGCCTCAAGAAGCTTGTCGGTCAAATCAACTACCTTTCCATTTAATCTCGCATTCACAGCCTTAAGAGCCTCCATCACACCAGGTCCATCAGTCAGTTCTGATGATGTTTTTTTAGGGCATATTCTAATTGAACAATCTCTGTATCCTTTAAACCTAAAACAACAATGATGCAATCTACCTCTACATTTTTTCTTTCCCGTGTAGAGATGAGATTAGACACAACAGAGCGAGAACTCAAACTTTCTTATTAGACACAACTGAGTGAGAACTCACACTTTCTTCTTCTTAATAATCTCACACTTTTCTAGCATAGTTCTAGTGAATAGGTACTTTATACAAGTGGCAACCACTTGTACTCCGGATAATTCAAACACTCTGTTAAGTAGGAACCTATAGGGTATACTATGTTTTCCTTTCGTCCCAATCACAACCTTGTCTATGTTTTTCAGTATGATTACAGGAAGGTTGAGGCACTGAAATGAGGAAAATATCTCCATGACAAACATGTCACCTTTAGAAGCACTGTTTCTTTTTTAAGACCTTAGAAGCAACGCCTTATTGAAAACCTCGAACACCAACTAGTAATCACATCTCATTTATTTCTTGTATAGACTTATCTTCTTCTAATTTTCTTGCAATCACTAGGAATTTCTTTGAAGCGGTCTTTTTCACAAGGGAACTGATCCCTCCAACAGGTACCTCCATGATTTTCCCAAGAACCTTCTCATCCAAATATATTTAACTTCACAAATATAGGAGATCATACTATTATTTGTAGCACAATATTCCATATCAATATAGCACTCTACCACATCTTCAACATTGAGATTGGGCAGAGGTTAGTTGAACAAGTGAAGATATTTTTGGAATTTCACCATGTAAAGTGTGGTCTAAACTAGAAAAATGTATGGCCATTGATTAAAGGCTACACTTTTTGACTGTAGGCAACACTTTTTTGAGGGTCGGCTAAAGAGGCGTAACCTTTGACTTTAAGCCACAATTTTCAACTGTTGCCATAGAGGCTACACTTGAAAACCATGGTCAATTCCTTACAAAGTCCATGCTTTGTAGCATCTCATTAGCTAAACTTTTATTTGATAAAACTACACTTAAAAGTGTTGCATTTGCTTTGTTTTGACCATGTTTTAACAGTGTGGCCTTCGCTTTTTATTGGCCACAATTTAAAAGCATGTGCTTTGTCATTGATCACGCTTTAAAAGTGTGTTCTTTTCTTTCTTATTATCTATGCTTAAAAGTCTGGCCTTTGCTTTGTTAACAGCGCAACCTTTTATACCTCCTATACTATACCTGGATCAATAAGCCACACTTCATGTTGTCTAGAATTTTATATCCATAATATCTAATTGGAAAATAATGATTTTGATTTGTATATATTCATTAATCACATTATATATATAAAATCCCAAGCGTCAAATTAGCTTTAAATAATGCAATTGTATAGATTTGCAATAAACTTCGAAAAAATAATTCTTCTACTACACATAATTAGAAAGCAATGTTTTAGTTATTTGTACTAGCAATAAGTTCCACACAATCAAATGTACTCAAACATAACAATAGTTCAAAAACTCTATCGTTCACTTCATTATATTAAGTTGACTTGTGTAAACCATTGAAATTCGATCACCCACTTTTTCCTACACTTTCAAAATGACACTGTCAACATTACTCCAAAGGTGCTAACCTATGCCATCATTTCCATTGTTGTGTAAGATCCAGAACGTGAAGATCCTCATCTGACAAACAAGCTAGACCAATTCCCCTGAGATGGATAGTGTTGGTTTTTAGCTTTGAAATTGGAGAAATAACAGAGAAAGTGTTGGAGAAAAATAAAATACGGTAATAGTATTGTCAAAGGGAATTATTTTATTAATAACTCAAAATATATATTTATAACTAACTTTCTAACCACACTCCAATTTAAATTAGGATAACTAATTCTTATTCAAATAATAAAGGGACAACTAATTCCTAAGTCGCATAGGAGTCTAATAATTAAAAATTACTAACAATATCTATTCCTACTTTATTTATGAGACATATTTTGAACACTCCTCCTTGGATCAGAAATTGTCTCGGCTTTGGATGAATTTGACCTCTTGAATAAATCTGTCAATTCATGTTTGTTCTTGCAAGACTTGTGTGCATCTTCTGAAATTGTTTTGATTGCAATATTCTCTTTTTTTTCTGTAGGAATATAGTCACCATTCCCAATTCTGACTTTCTTATTTTTCAAAGATAGAAACTCTTTGAAAAGAGTCATATGTGTGGTTTGTACAACCACTGTCAATCGTCCAAAAATCAGATTTCTTGGTTGAAGAATATGTTGCCACAAATAAGTAATCTTCTTCTTCTTCTTTGGTGACTTGGGCATATTCTTCATCTTCTTGATATTTGGTTTTGCAAATAACAACTTCATGGCCAAGTTGATTGCAAATCTTACATTCTGCATCTTGTCTATTCCAACATTTAAATGGAGGGTGACCTATTTTGCCACAGTCCTGGCAAGGTGGGTAATCTTTTCTTGAACTATTACCTTTGCTTTGAGTCTTGTGGTTGGCTGCCAAAGCTCCTTCAACCATACAATCCTGCCTCATAAGCCTCCTTTTCTTTTGAGCCTGGAATGTATTTAACAATTCTGCCAAGGTAATCTTGGACAAATCTTTTGTGTTTTCCAAGGTAGTTATTGATAATTTGTATCTTTCAGGCACTGTAACAAGAATTTTTTCAACAATTCTTGAATCTTTAAATTTTGTTGCAAGCAATCTTACCTTGTTAACAATGTCAAGAAGACGGTTTGAGTACTCTTTGATGGTCTCAGATTCCTTCATCTTTCGCAATTCAAATTTCCTTATTAGATTCAACACCTTCATGCCTCGTATTCTTTCAGCTCCTGTATATTCTTCCTTCAGATAATCCCAAATTTCTTTTGGTGATTTAAGGGTCATAATTCTCATGAAAATTATTGGAGACAGACTAGCAAATAAAGTTGCTTTTGCCTTTGATTTTTTTTAGTTTTTTTCCTTTTGGCTTTTGATCTGGGCTACCGTGGGATTATCGGGCTGCGGAAGAACCTCATAATCCTCGTCCACGACCTCTCAGAGATCTAAGGCCTCAAGATAAGTCTCTATTCTTATAGCCTAAAGATGGTAATTCTCACCATCAAAGACAGGAGGAGCTATTAGGGAAAAGTTGTTTTCAGAATTCATCTCTCACAGATCCCTCAAGAAACTGGCTCTCTGATACCAACTGTTGGTTTTTAGCTTTGAAATTAGAGAAATAACAGAGAAAGTGTTGGAGAAAAATAAAATACGACAATAGTATTGTCAAAGGGAATTATTTTATTAATAACTCAAAACATATATTTATATCTAACTTTCTAACTACACTCCAATTTAAATTGGGATAACTAATTTTTATTCAAATAATAAAGGGACAACTAATTCCTAAGTCACATAGGACTCTAATAATTAAAAATTAAAAAAAATATCTATTCCTACTTTATTTCTGAGACATATTTTAAACAGATAGTAATAGAACATCTTAAGTGAAGGAATGAGATCATCATACACAAACCAAACAACAAAGCTATCAGCCAAGTACAAACCTGAATAACAACCATAGATCCTACAACTGTAAGTGCAACATGTGTCGCCCTTGATATGGGTGGATCTCTAATAGGAGTGACACTGCATAGTTAATCATATATGAAGTGATAACACTCATATTACACTCTTGGATAGATGTAGCGGACGTTGTCACTTTATTTAACCAACAAAGAGTTGGGGTCAAATCCAAAGGGATCAATGTGAGTGGTGATCGAGTAAGTTTAAATTGAAAGTAACTTGCTAAATTCAAATCTGAGATACAAATATTTAGGGGTTCATTTGATTGTTTTAAAAAATATAACAATTTCTGAGCTTCTAGAAGACTAACTCGAGGATAAAAGAGTAATTAAAGTGTAATCAACTAGGAGCGAATTTTGGGGTTATGCCATTCTAGGTGTGAACTCAATCATGGGTAATTGAGAATTAGTCCAAGTTAAGGATTTTGGGTAAGATAAATTTTAGGTCTTGGTGCTAATCTTTTTATAAAACACCAAATCTCACTCATGGATTTTTTCGAAAACCACATGTGCTTATCCAATCTATCAATCTACTACCTTAATTAACAACCTTATTTCTAAGATGATGCCCTTGAATGAGGTATCTCAAATAACACCCTCATTTCTAGGATGATGCTACTCAATAAACTAGTTCAAGTTATTTTTTGCAATTACTCTTCACCCACATCCCTCTTCAAGGATGATATGTGATCCATGATAATTTGGTTTTTCACCCATAATTCTCAATTCAAACATAGAGTAAAAAACAAATCCCATCACAATTAACTAATTAATTGGACTAACAATCAACATCCAGACATTATTCACCACCTAATATAACATAACCCCAATAGATAAGTTTAGATACTCATGAAATTAGAGGAAAGAAATATACTCAAATTTGCATTCAGTTCATCCATCATAAGTGAGATAAGTATAATCCCAAACATCAATTCAATCCAAGACCAAAATCTTTCTTGGAAACCCTTACAAATTCTATTTTTACTCAATAATATTGTTCTTAGCTCCTCATCCATCATAAGTGAAATAAGTATAATCCCAAACATCAATTCAATACAAAGCCAAAATCTTTCTTGAAACCCTTACAAATTCTATTTTTACTCAATAATATTGTTCTTAGCTCCTAAAATTCCAAAATTCGATGCACGAAACATGAAAGGTTTAGCCTTCTATATCATTGGATTGGGCCTTGTGAAGTTTCAATTTTACCCTTATAATTTTGCCTGATGCATGCGATTACGACCTTCATTCGTGATTGGCACTCTGTTGCCGCAATACTTTGGCTTGCAATCGTACCACTCTAGTCTTCATGGAATTCCAATGATCGCAGAGAGTTGGGTCACGATCGCATCTCATTGACTTGTTGACTGGTTGTGATCACACACTACACGTCACGATAACAATAACCAAGGCCTGATTCTAAGATACACTTCTAACCTTGTTCTAACTCTGCTCCCTTTTCTATCTTTCCATCTTTGTCTCAACTCATTTTCATTTGATTTCCCCGTAGGATAAAAACACCAGAAATTAATGCAATTCAATGAAGGATTAGTCTCATAAATGTAATTTAATCACGATAGTATGCAAGAAATGAGGTACAAATGAGTGGCAAGTTTACCACTCATCAGCACCTCCATCTTAAAGCTTTTTCTTATCCTCAAACAACACTACTTCACACTTAATGAGACTATTCAACTTTGAGCCCACACTTTCAACCAAATGATCACCATGATTTCGAACTTGATTAGCACCATCAATTAGTCAGCAAATATGAGAGTTTCTTTCTAAACTAATTCCCTTAAAGTCAATTACATTTTTAAGGATACAACAGACTTTGAAGAAAAATCATGTAACAATAAGTAACTCTCAAGAGGTGACTCTCCATGAATAGCGACTCAATTTTACTCATTCGCCTCATTTTTGGAACATGACAACCTCACCATCCTAGCTTTGTCTACATGCGTCCTCACGGAAGGAAGTCCCAACACACCATAATTTCAATCATGCAACAAGGGACTAATGTGCAGGCACTCATACTCGCAAAGAACTTCTCAATGTAAACAAGTATCATGCCATATATTTGCCTTTATTTTCGATCATTACTAACTTGAAGACATTTGGTTGGAGATCTCAAAGGTCTTTTTCAAGCTTATAACGTAGGCTTCGGGAAGGGTAGGATAAACATTTTAGATGAAAGTGACTACACCCTCCTTGGATCATTGGCCTATCTTTCTACATCACGCATGTGCCTGTCTTTACCATATTAGTTCACCCACTTTTTGAAATCATTCTTTTTTCACCTCTTTCCTCTTTCTAAATTCATGATTTTTTTCTTTTATTGATCCTTTCCTTTTTCTAGTTTAATTTTCATCAATGATTTGCTCCTAGGCACTCACTTACAAGACTATGGCCCATGATCACCTTCATCTAAGATCCACCATCCCTAACTTATGCTTTTAGCCTCAAGTTGGCACTTTCAAGTTCAAGGATGGTAGGGTTTATAAGAGGAATAATCTTTCAAAAGGTTCAAGGCTTGTAATACGGTTGCCAAAGAAAGGTTCATCGGCTCAAAAGGGGTAACTAGGGATATCATTCAAGCACGGGTAGACTTAATAGGCTAAAATGGTTTTCAATAATCACAAAGAAGGCCTAAGATAATTTCACCAACCACAGGTAGTCAAGATTAGTTTTGAAAGATTAACGGGGCAAGTTCTAGGTAACGCAAGTAAGCATGAGAGTCAATCAACTAAAGCTAACCACAAATGGCATGCAAACTTTTCTAGGAGGATCAATTGTTTTTCCTACTTGAGAGCAAAAAGAGTTATTCATTACACACTACCAACTAAAGAATTTAGAGTCACAAAAAAAGGTAAAGCATTGTCACAAAATCATTCAATTTCATGCCCTTGATTATCACAAAAAAAAAATTGACAGAGGTCTCAGGTACTACGATCGCGACCTGCAGAGTCGCGATCGCGATACCCGAGGTCTCGATAGGCTAGCCTCGATTGTTGCGATCTCATTCTATAGAATAGCGATTGAAACAATTAAGGGCACCTACAGATAGGCCTCAGGTGCTACTATTGCACTCTGATGAGTTGTGATTATGACACTTTAGGCTTCATCGTCCCCAGGTTGCCCAATACCAATTTTTATAATTTCATGCCCAATTTTGTTAACACACTTCATATAAATCACAGAACATGAACCCTAATTCAATAACAATCAACATGTCTTCTAAAACATAGTAAGACTATCAAGAATTTTATTTGGGCATTTTACCAAACACTTGGTGTGCATCTCAATTTAACACTTGTTTGGAAAACATTTTGGTACTCAAGACTTACCCAATATTCACATACCAATCAACAACAACAACCACATAAGACATCCTTAATTTAAAAACTAATTAAGCACAAAATTCACCAATTCAATCCATGGTCCTACAAATGATTCTAAAGTTCAAGTTCAAGCATTAAAAAAGGGATTTGAAGGACATACCTGAGAATGCAAATAAGGATGATTAGCACTTTATAACCATTTAACAATGATGAAAATTAAAGGATTTTTTGATAGTTGAATAGGAGTCTATGGAGGGACCATTTTAGAGACAGATTATTTTTATAACTACTCTTGCGATCGCAACAAGGGTGTTATAATCGCGATGGCTCAATCATCACAATCGTGAGTGTCTTCAAAATCACAATACCTGAGACCAAGATCGGCAGACCTAAGTCTTTAGGTCGCGATCGTGACTCTGTAGGTAGCGATCGCACTACTTGAGACTTGGTTCAATTCCCCTATTTTTTAGCTAGGGTGTCTCCAAGTTCACACCACTCCACTTTTTGTTCTCCAAGTTGTTCAAATACACCTCCAAAATACCCAGATTCCATGAATTAATCAACAACAAAAATAAAAACTACTCTAAAAATCAAAATTTATAGAATACAGGTCACATTTATGATAATGATAGGTTGCCTCCCATTCAGCGCTTGATTCAACGTCGTGGTATGAGATCATTTTTATATCCACTTAGAGGATTTAAATCGATATCCCAACTTTAGATCAACCTATTTTCGAGGTGCTTGGGGTAATGGTAAGGAAACGACGATACTAACTCTATCTCGCCACTTTGAAGACTTAAACCTTTTACCTAACTTCACATCAAACTATCGAGTATGCTCGTTGGGTATTGGTGAGAACATCAATAAACCACTAGTTAGACATTGGATTTTCACTTCTTGGTCTTCAAGTGAGGGACGCTGTTTTGCCCTTTTGAAATGACAAACTCCAAAATGTAGGGATTTTTTCCCTCATCTCCAAAATTCTTCAGTTGTCTCCAAAATACTTTAGTTGCTCGGGTGGTTTAAATTTCATCACATTCTCCAAGTATAATGTTAAAAAGTGGTTGGAATGAGGTCGTCTTTCCATTTCTGGAGTTACATTCTTCTTGACATTCTCACCCCAAAATGAACTAGAGCTTTGATGAAAGATTTGCTTGGCTTTTTCTTGCAATTCTAGTATCACCTCTTCAATTTCAGCATCCTTTATTAATTTTTGTTTGGTTGATTGAAAAATCACCTTGAATTCTTTAACACAGGCTCACCCTCATCTTTATTGGAAACCACTTTAACACAATCATGCATATTCATTTGAATTTGAGAACCACATGCTTCAATTCTTGCATTCAATTTGATTTTTAATTTTTGAGTGGTCATTTCAAATTTAATCCACACTTGACATCGCTCAACATGCAAGTTGAGAGCTTTATCCACCATAAACAACATACTATCTAGTTGACCCTCATGAACTATAAGTTGCTGAGTTTGATTCATTAACCATTCTTGGCTCACGATTTCTTCCTTGTCAAGTTTTTCTTTATTTTGAGACTCAATAATCTTTTGCAAAAGTCCTTCCATGGAGAAGTTGATATCTTCAAAAACATCTTCATCACCATATAGGACTAAATCCCATAATTTAGCCAACACTTCTCCACATTATCCATTCTTCTCCATTGTCTTTCAACATCTCCTTTATTTGCTTTCTTGTAGAATATGAGATTTCAGCCATTTCTTCATTTTGGTAAATTTTTTTTTGAGTCATCATACATTTTTGGCTCAACCACATGGATAGAAATATCTTCTTCATCAACTTTACTTTAAGGATTTGACATATTCATGGCACTTGAAAGATTGGCATCCTCACCCACTTTTCTTCTTCTTTTACTTTCTTTTCCAAATGCCTCCATGGATTGCAAGTGATGCATGTCCTCGCCCATTGTAATCACCCAATCCAAGATGGTTAGAAGCATTTCTTCGACGCCTTTGTAGCCAGAAAGTTGTTCTTTCTTTGTCACATCATGAGACTTATCAAACTCATAAGAAGAACTAGTATTTTTGTTAGCATAACTAGAAGAGGGGGAATTGATACAATCACTCCAATGTCCATCTCGACCACCAAATGAAGAACAATCATACTATCAATAGGATTGAGATGGTACACACACCTTTTTCTGGGGAACATATTTACAATCTTGCCAAAAGTAGGATCCACCACAATATGGACATGGATCACCAAGATAAGATTTGCGACCACCAAACTCATTTTCATTTCATGATGCCATAGTGACAAGTAGACAAAAACAAAAATCTATCGAACACAAGAAACAAAAGAAAATCACAAACATTTTTTCATAAGTTTGAATCAAAGCAAGTAAGCTAAAATTCCAAACTAGCTCAATACGCCAAATCGTTTCCCGATAACAACACCATTTCTTCTAACACTCATATTTCACTCTTGGATAAGCGTAGCGGATGTTGTCAATATGTTTTCTCAACCAAGAATCGGGGTCGAATTCACATAGAACAATGTGAGTGGTGATCAAGTAAGTTCAAAATAAAAGTAACTTACTAAATTCAAATCTGAGATACAAATATTTGGGAGTTTGTTCGAGTGTTTTCAAAAGTATAACAATTTCTGAGCTTCTAAGAGACTAATTCGAGGCTAAGAGAAATTAGAGTGTAATCAATTAGGAGCGGATCTTAGGGTTATGCAATTCTAGGTGCGAATGCATGGGTAATTGAGAGTTAATCCAAGTTTAGTTAAGGATTTCGAAAAGGTTAGATTTTAGGTCTTGGTGTTAATCTTTACACAAAACACCAAATCTTACTCATGGATTCTTTCGAACACCTCATAAGCGTATCCAATCTACCAATCCACCTCAATTAACACTCTTATTTGTAAGATAATGCCATTGAATGAGCTATCTCAAATAACACCCTTATGTCTAAGATGATGTTACTCAATATGCTAATTCAAGTTGTTGTTTGCAATTACTCTTCACCCACATCCATCTTTCAAGGATGATATGGGATCCAAGACAATTGAGTTTTCACCCATAATTCTCGATTGAAACATAGAGTAAAAACAAAACTCTCACAATTAACTAAAACATCAAAATTCAATTCAAAATGATTTCACCCAAATTAAAAAATGTGTAACACCTCCGATACATAATGTACACCGAAAGCATATCATTTTTGATAAAAATTAGACATTCTATAAACCCAGATGCAATAACAAAAGTTGAGTATTTTCTACCTGATGAACTTTATTCAGCAAAATCATTCAGTATGATAAAGTTTTAGAGAAATTTCAATGACTGAAACTGACGAGAACTGAAATTAGTGTAAAACTTCCAATTAAAGCATCAAATTTCCCAATTGTAACATCATAAATTGTTCAAACAAAAAACAAATTAGGGAAAATTGTGTGCTCTATTGAAAGAAGAAATTGGTAGCTGGGCTATATTGAATCGTTAGCTATTCAACGAATTGGAACCCATCTTCAAGCTTCTCAATCCTTTTTGTACTGAGTTTGATGTTACCTTCACCGTCAATTATGGTTTATTGGATTAGAGATTAGTAATGATAGAAGAAATAGGTACCTGAGCTGATCTTATTGCGACTTGTGAGCTTACAAGGGATTTGGGCAATTATTAGGGATTAGAGCTGAGTATATTTGTGAGATTAGAGCTGAGTTTATCTGTTTTCTGATTTTTTTTAGCTAATTAGAAATCGGGGGATTTAAACATGTTGGAGGGACAATATGTTAGTGAAAACTTGAGAAAAATGTAAGGCCAACTCTTGTAAAGTGTTGTTTTTAGAATTATAAAAATAATACGTTTTAAAAGTGTAGTCATATGAGTAATTAAGTGTTGCCAATTATATCAAACTATATCAATATTTATAAAGTGTGGCCTATATCATTAATGACCACACTTTACAAGTGTTGTCAATATTAACGTGGACAAAATTTAAAAATTAAGGCTATAGAGGAGTCAAAAATACTTTAGTCAATACTTTGTACGTGTTGTCCAAATTTAGTGCGGCGAAAAGCCTAAAATATTGTAGTATCCGTCAAGCAGTAGGATGGAGTTTCCAGACCACAAAGAGCTGGCAAGGTCTTCAGCTTTTCTGTTCCAATATTATAAGGTGTAAATGCTCTCATTCTTTTTACAATACATCGTATGAAAAGCCACACCTACATTTCTCTATTTCTCATCGACAAGAAGTATAAACTTCCAATTCTGATACTTTTGGACAATCGTGAAACTTTCTAGTTACTAATCTCAATATTTTAGTTGTCCATAGGCATCACTAAAGTAAAATCAATAACTAGTAGAACAACATTTTCTCCCATTTAATCAATTTAACCTTGAAATATTCACCTAAAAGAGAATTTCTAATGCAATTACAAGAGCAAAAATTTAGGAGGAGCAACTTTTCAAATTGTAGTAACTAAAGCAAATGAGGGGTGTTGAGTTTTGCTTTTAGTTACTGTAGTAATCTTTAGTTCAATAAATTGTTTAGTTTTAGGATGAATTTGAATTCTTAATGTTTGTTAGTTTGTGTAGTTTGTTGAAATAATTTAGATTTTAGAATTTTAAATTATGCAGATTTTTTGATTGTATGTTGGCTATTTAAAGCCCTTTAATGCTTAATAAAATTATTGAAAGCATATTGAAAGTTTGAAAGTCTTTTTAATCCCAAGAGAGTCATTTTAAATCCCTTATCGCTAGCCCATTGTAACACTCCGTACCTTTGGGCTAGAATTTAGACGGTCGTTCCTAAGAGTATAGATCCAAACTAGATGATTCCTTGTGAATATATTTGTGGTGATCAATATTATAGTGTGGGAATACCTTTGAATATGGATTGAGGTCTCAAAAATCCCCTAAGTCTAAGACGAGTATAAAACATTTCTAGCGATTAAGATTTAGTGGACGTTTAAACTGGGGTCAACTTCCATCGACCATAACTTTTTGAATATAACGAATTAGAGGGCCTACTATATATCAAATGAAAGTTCTTTGAGTCTTCTTTCCAACACCTCCTATCGTTTTTTAATCCGGGTCCGGAGTCAAAAGTTATGAGTGTTTGAATGAGACACTGTCCAAGCTTGGCGATGGATTAGGCGCCGTAAACTTTAATGTTTACCATAGGTTGTGCGACACAAACCTTAAGGTTTGCCATGGGTTTTGCGCCGCAAACCCTATGTTTTGCGGTGTGGGAGCTCTATTTTGAGTTATTCAAGGCAAATAATTCTTTTTACATTCAAAAACCGTCCCTAAACATCTATAGACGAAATTAGGGTCCTTATTAACATTTTGATTCTCTTAAATTATAAGTTCATCATCTAAGAACTCAAAAGGAGAAATCAACTAGGGTTTGGACAATTAAGCTTAAAGGTCTAATCTCTTCGAAATTTCTTCGTGAATTCTTCGCAACTAAGGTAGGTGGAGTTTTCCTAAAACTACTTAGGCATAAGAAATTATTTTCAACAACTTTTAGCATTGAGAAATTATGAAATCTTAAAGGAGTTTTGAAATTTACATTGAGATTTGTATTATGGATTCTTTAGTGGCATTATTGTTTTGGTCTTTAGGCCCTTCTCCCAAATTGATTTGAAATCTTATATATATATATATATATATATATATATATATATACATGGTTAAAGTTGATAATTGAATTAAGAGCATGACTATTTACGCTTCCTCTTATGTTGCAACACCTCTTAATTATAGCATGTTATCTAGAAGCATGGTATCAATGTTTTGACTGTTGTTGAATGATTTAAGATTAATCTTTAAATTGATGAGAGGGGGTTTTGCATTTTGATAAATGTTGAAGGTATATAATGAAAGAAATGTATGATTTGCCAAAAATTTATGACCACCACATGTTTGTTAAAGTGATTGAAAGGAATGATTTTTGCATAGTTTCATAAATGTATCGAAGAATGAATTTTCTTGAACTGTTTGAAATATGGTGGTCTGAACTTTATGTTTTGAAAGAGGAGACTGTGACATGATATTTTTATGGCTCAGAAACATGACTTTCAAGTATTGGTATGACAATACCAAATCAGACAATGCCATAACAGACAGATTAGAATAGAAATCAAATTTTTACTCAGACTTACAGATTTTGGATTCAGAAAGATGCATGTTCAGAAAAGGCTAAAATTGGGCATAAAGAGAAGTTAGGTGGTTACCCGAAGAAGGAATGAGTTCAGACAACTCATTGCCCGAAACTATGTTTTGTCGATACGGGTTATTATGTCCACTAGAGGGATCTTACGCTGGCCTAGTGCCTTGTGGTGTATCAGACTCAGGCACTCCAACCCTTACGGCAAACTTGGGTTGGGGGCTTCCCTGCCGAGTCGATGGCAGATTTCATATAGCCCGTGGAATATCATACTTGTAGGGGCGTGCTACCTAACTCAGAAGTAATACAAAGATCCAGACTACTTGGACAAGAATGTTTATGATTATCAAATAATTGTCCATGTGTTTTAAACTATATCATGCATGATGTTTCCGACTTGCTCTTAACTATGTTTTATATAAAAGTACATTATTTTTGATTTCTCTACATACCAGTACAATTGTATTGACCCCTATCTTTCAGGGTCTGAGGCTCAGTCTAGAGGTCCTGCTAAGCCATAGATTTATTTCAGACAGAAGTGAAGTGTGTAGTTGGTGAGCCTTCTTTGTTCCGGAAGTCCTATTCAATTTCAGTCATATGTTATTTTATTTTGGTTTAGGTCCACTGGGGGCCTTGTCCCAGGTTCAGACAAATTTTTGATATCTTATGTAATAGAGATTTCGCAGAATGAGAAAGATGTTTTTTAGATGTTGAAGAACTTATTTTCGTATTGTCGAACAGATTTTTAGATTTATAACAATGATTCCATTTATTATAATTCTGCATCCTTTATTCATTATTTGAGTATTGTGTATCATTATCAGATGTAGAAGGGCGTCTGGACCTCCATGGTTCGGGATGCTCGTCACGGCCGGGGCCCCGGCTCGGGTCGTGACACCCTTCTTTTTTTAAAAAACCAAGAATTTGCACTCGTCGATTTAAATTTGAAATCTAACATTACGCCTTATTTAACTCTCCATATTAGAATTATCGGCACCAATTAATTAAATTAATTTTTATTAAAATTTAATTTATTGATTTGATCAATCCTTTATAATTATGCTCATCTTGTTTCACGTGATGGATATTAAATCCACCTATAAGATTTTCACATGAAAACATATAAGCGATCATAAAAATGTGGCTTGTCTCTCAATTTTGAGATATGGTTCTATCATCTAACTATTATTTCACTAGTATGATTTGTTATCATCCAATCTATTAGGAATATATTGACTTATAATAGATTCTCACTATTTAATAAATTAAAATAATAGATGAAACTACATCTAACATAATAATTATACTAAAAGATCATGAGCATAAGTACATGTAATGGACTAGAGATATTGTTTATTAATATTCTAAATGTAAACGAACCTCTCTATTTGATCCGCTCACTATATACAAAATGTACAAGCTCAAGAAGTTGGAGTATTACAACTTTTATAATTATGATCAAATTATATTTAATCTTATTCTACAATCATCGAGATGTGTGTCCTATACTTCATCTTTTATTGTGTACATTAAGTTAAAACTTATAAGAACTGATAATTTTAATCTTCCATGCATGATTTAAATAACTTATACACATATTTGTCTACTATATTAGTAAATGACACACATGTTAACACCATAATCTATTCGATGAAAGTCTTTATTAACTTAAGTAAATAAAATAAATTGTCCTTTATAAGATGAAAACATAAAAATATAACATAAACCACATGGTTAATAGTATATCCTGATAACAGAACCTCATGCTCCTAGGTTGAGAGAAAAGCGAAGAACACAATCAAATTAAGGGAGTTCATATTTGAGAGAGTCCTGACTAGAGATCAAAGTGCATCAGTATGAACAATTAGATTGAAGAACATGTTCCTTATGAATGTACTTTACAGTTCTTTAGCTGAATTATGAATATTGTTTATTGAGTTGTAACTTTCTTGTATTCTTAGATTCAGTGTGTTATAAAAAGGCTTAGGATTTTACCTTCAAGTTGGGGATCGACTTGAAGATTTGATTCATAAACCTAGGAACGATTATGTGTTAGGAATTATTGTTATTTCCTAGGGTTACAAGATTTTTGTAATTTGGGTTTCAAGTTGGGAAAACTTGAAAGGGGTCAGGTGATTGTTGAATTTTTGGGAATTAGTTCTTAATTTATAGGTTGCAATTGCGTTATAATCTAAATTTAAAGTTGGGATAACTTGTCGTGGGATTCAATAGTCTAGGAAGATTGTTGAAATTAGGGATTAGAGTTATTTCCTAGGTTATCAGAGTTATAATCCGAGATGTCGATTACGGCTGATTAATTTAGTGGAGTTTGGGTTAAATTCTGCAAGGGTGCTGGTCGTAGTTTTTTTAACCGTTTGTGAGTGAGGGAATTTTTTGATAAACTGTTGTATTGTTACTTTAAATGCTTTAATCCACACAGTTAAAGTACACAACAACGGAACAGATCGAATAACCTGTTCCTTAGGCAAATTTTGGAGATATGGCTTTGGATGATGAGAAACGATATGACTGAACTATAGTGAACTATTTTACAACCAGACAATTGCTTTTGGTATATTTAGTTATTAAATGCATATGATATATGCAGTCGTGTATCTAATTGTTGGCTTAAATACCAGATTTGCACAAGTTTTCTTTTCTGAGGACAGCAACAATGGATAAAACAGGCAAGTAACTTTCCTTGCTATGAACAAAATCTAAAAATGGTGTACTAGTTAGGCATGAATCCTATCATAAATAGTTCAAATTTTTTTGTGGTGTATATATGCAGAGACCCATATCTAGTAGTAAAGTTGCTATCATGAAACATGAAAGTGTTTTGGAAGTATAGAGATCAAATAGAAGTATTGTAATGACACACCCAACCAATAGTGGCCGTGTTCAAACTCTGAGCAAAGACAGCAAAAAAAGCAACCAAAATCTAGTTTGAAAATCCAAAGTTTTCACATCTGACTTAACTAACAACATAAAATTTTCATACTTATTTTCAATATTAAACGGTAGTAAATACCAGATATAAAGTCATTTATTTTCCAAATGCTTCACTCAGCGCCTCCTTCAGTAGGCATGACGTCAGAATTGTTTGTTTGAGGTTCGGTTACCCCTTCGGAGGGCTTGACTTCTGCATTGTCTGTTTGAGGTTCGGTTTTTCCTTCAGAAAGCATGACTTCAGCATTTTCTGTTTGTGGTTTGGTTCCCCCTTTAGAAGGGGTGACTTCTGCATTGGTTGTTTGAGGTTCGGTTCCTCCTTCAGAAGGCCCTGCTGCAGGGGCATCGGTTGCTGGAAGAGTGCACTTCACATTCTTGAACACAAAAAAGTAAATATCAATATCTGCTTTGTATTTGAGCATTTTGCCTCGATCCACTTCTCAGTAACACTGGTGGGCACATTATCCTGGTTGTCCAGCCATGCTCTGCAATGATAGGGCAAATATCTTTATATACAGAGTTGAGCTTCGTAGTGGCTTCTTTTTTTATCCCTTGCATGACAATGGCATAATTGTAGAGAAGAATTACAATGCGCGAGTATTTCGCTATTAATTCTTGAAGACCTTTGCATTATTTTAACAGAGATGAGCACTTACTTTTTTGCAATGATGAGTATATACAATTTGAATACAGTAAACATGTTCCCTACTTCATTAAATACAAGGACATAAAATTGTGTAAACGAGACTTCTACCAAATTAAAGGTATGATTTCAGCTCTACTGATGATTCAGAAGCGCCAAAAAAATCAAAACATTCTGCTCAAAACATTTGTATAATAATGGAAGTACCCATGTCATCCTAAAAATATGGGGTTTTCAATGTAATATGAACATCAATATGTTATGTAAATCATTTAATTTGTGTTCCACGCTGAAGCTCAAACCTCAAATTAATTAATAACCGTAACACTATAAAATGAAGAAGAGAAAAAGATTGAGCAATAAGACTCATATAATGGTCGCCGCAAGAGGGAAAGTTTTGAGCAACATTAAAAATTACTACGACTTAGAGCACACATATATATATATATTGATATATTTATCTAAAAAAGACAGAATAGAAACATCAACCTCCTTTTTATAATGAGACAAAATAAAAGTAGAAATATTAGCCTCTGTGTCGATAGAGTTGCCTAACCATGATGTGTTACAAAGAAAAAGTAAGCATACCTCGTACTTGGAAATTTCTTCTCGTACTTCCATTGATGCAAACATTTCAGAAAACCTACGTCTCTTCTGCTTGCGCTGAGACTTCATTGTCTGAGTTGAACCAGATCCAGTATTTCTTAGCTCATGATCTTTCGATATCTTAGTGTGCTCATTTCCTCCATTAGTTCCACAGATCACTGGAAAATATTCATCCTCACTCGAGTCATCAAGTGGAACTTCCTCCGCTGTATATCTGCAGTAAGAAAGTTAGATTGAAATAAATATCTCATAAATTTGAATGAAATGAGTAAAAGTTGTATCATCCAAACTATACTATCATAGGCGATTTTCTCCGGTGAATCTCATAAATGGCTAAAGCACTACCTGAGATTTTTCCCTTATTACTGTTGACAAATTAGTGAACTACCTTAATTAAATCTTTTAGATAGAACTAAAATGAATCAAGCTTCACCTTTGCTTTGTATATATATATTTATATATTAGTTGATCGGTCCCAAATTAACTAAACATTTAATACTTCAGAAAATAGTACTTTGTTATATTTTTTTAAAATTTTTGACGGTGGTGTCTGAGTCAGCTTATCCTCAACTCAACTAATTCCATGGGGTACCTACTACCTTCAACCAACACAAGTACTGGGTAACTCTTCCCACCAAGTCTGGTCAAACTGGAAGAAATCACCTACTGTTTTTAGTCTCCCTTAGGATTTGAACCTGAGATTTCATGACTATCACCAAATCATTGACCACTAGATCACACCCTTCGGGGCTTTTCTCCGTACAACATAATGTTTCTTAAAGGAGGAAACGAAAGGTTAGGTACTACGTAAGAAGCACGCAACCAAGTATGACTATAATAAATCATAGGGCAGTGAGGAGCACACTCATCCTTTGAATTTTCCTTTTCCTAAGATCCTAGACGGGGTACTGACAAATGAACCTCGTTACTGGTTTGAGTAGTTTGTTGGAAAGTCACGTAAGGAAGCATTTGTTTATTTTGTCTAGAAATGTCATTTTCGGTCTATCTATCGTATGAACCAGGGTATGGGCTCTTTTTTGGTGTTCGATTTAAGAAATCAGAAGCTTCGATCTTGAAAGAAATAGAAGCTTTTAAGAATGAAGCAGAAGCTTCTCCATCATAGAAAGAACTAATTCTCTGTTTTCCCATTTTACTAGACGAGAAAAAATGGATAAACAAAAGCTTTACAAATCTATAAGTTTCCACACACTGAAAATACTTCTTTTTATGCTTGACCATCATACGCTGGAGTAAAAATTTCTTATTTACTCATTTTATAGCCTGTGAGTTTATCAAAGTTTCTCTTTTTAATTATTAGTAGTTTATGGAAGATATATCATACCGGTGAAAATAGTAGCAATAAGCAATCTTCTTGGCATAGTTATAGTATTAAGAGAAAGAATGCAGTTAAATTCATCAAAAGAAGAAAAGAAAGGATTTGAGCTCACTTTCACTCTTCAAACTCATTTTTAGTACTATGAACAGATGTTGTTACTCCATCCGGCCGTTGGACCTTCAAAAATGACAAAGAAAACAATTCACCTCATTTCTTGATATAAAAAGAGGCATACTGTAATAGAAAATTACATATGTTTAAGAAAAGGAGCTGCATTTATTATACTGGATCCATAAACATTTCTAGACAATGTTATCCATGTAAATCAAATATATTACTGACAGTAAGTAAATTAAATATCATATAACAAATTGATTACATAAACCATGTCAGTGATCTGCGCAGCCATTTTTCAATGCAATGGAAGATGAAGCTACTCGATAATAAGGAATACACCCCATATCATCAACCAGCCAAACCACTAGGATATTCAATAAACTCCACTTTTTTTGATAAGTAATTTTTATTGACAAAAATAACGGCACAAAGACGATGCTTGAACCGTAGAACACATATGACTATAGCTCTTTCCAACTGTCAATGTAGTCCAAAGGAGTGGCGAACTGATTTACATTTTCAGTTAGCGCAGTTATGACAAACGTGACTTCTTGGAGGAAGATCAGTTGTTCACGAACTACAGCTTCCAACTAGTTAGTTACATGGGGAAAGAACGAAGCAGAGTAATCAAAACAGGTGCTTAATCGATATCTCCTGTTTAAATAGTTTATAATCTATAACAGCAGAGTTTAGTAAAAATTCAGTCGAGCCGACGCATCATTACTCAATCAGTTGCATACATGCTCAAAATGCTGCACTAATAGTATCAACAGTCATTGACCCTTCAATGTGAATTTGGCGATTATCCAACTCGAGATCAAGTGTTTATTTTCATTGATGGAGAATCAAATTGGATAGGAAGTCATAGGATTTGTTAAGAATATAAAGTAAAAAAACCTTTATTAGTGATGGCTCTTAAATTTTTGAAGTCCCTTCTTTGTTATGGAACAACATTTTCACAAATTTATATACATACAAAACCATCCATCCTTAGCACCTAGGCCTCACTCAATACCAAAAGCCAGCTCATGAGAGGAGCGTTGGGCAGTCCATTTAAGTAGACCACCAGTTTAATCTTCAAGTTCCATTAAGCTAGTTCAGGAGGATCCAAATCCTAGATAGCTTTCTTTATTTGTAATGGAGTAGAAATGAGGTGTATGAAAGCTTGAATATTGAACTAATCTTTTCATTAGTTATGATGTCATAGAACAACAACTACAACATGCCCAGTATCTTCCCATAAAATATGGTCTAGGGAGTGTAAAGTATATGTAGTTCATACCACTACCTCACATTGATAGAGAGGTTGTTTTCGATACACCCCCCGGCTTAAGACAAAAAAAATTAGATAGTAATAACCCAGTCTAGAATAAATTGATAATGTAAGAACATGAAATAATAGGTAGGTAGTAACCAATCAATAGATAACAACAGAAATAAGACTGCCACAAAGTAATACTACTCTCAAACTATCAATAAGAATCATCAACACCAAGACCCTACAACAATAGCTTTACAACAATTGTCACAAATAATTCACTAAGCACTTCTACCTACTAGAACAAACACACTCCTACCTACTAACCTTTTACCTTACTTCGTTTCCTCCATACCTTCTTATCTAGGGTCATGTCCTCGTTAAGCCATAGCTTCTGCATGTCAATGTTAAATCAGCTCCCTTAAATATTTCTTCAATTTACCTCTACCTCGTTGAAATCCATCCATATCCAATCTCTCACATCTCCGTGCACCACCCCATCACATGCCCGAACCATCTCAACCTCACTTTCTGCATTTTGAATTCTATCGAAGTAACTCTCACCTTTTCGCACATAAACTCATTCCTAATCCGATCTCTCCTAGTAAATCCCACATATTCATTGCAATAATAGCAACTCCGCCATCTTCATCTTTTGGATGTAAGAGTTCTCAAGTTTCAAACAATTTATCCCATACATTATAGTTACTGGTTTTACTACTACTTTATAAAACATACCTTTAAGTTTAAGAGGTACCTTTTTTCACACAAGATTCCGAAGCGAGCCTACATTAATCCATTGTACACCAACCCAGTGAGTGACATCCTCATCAATTTTTCTATTTCCTAGAGTGATCGACCCAAGATACTTGAAACCATCTCTTTGGAATGACCTCATTTTCAAGATTAACTACCATGTAAACCTATCGCATCCCCTAACACTCCATATATTATGTCTTAGTTGTGCTCAACATAATCCCTTTACCCTTAAGAGTTACTTTAAAATCTTCCAACTTAGCAATGACTTCTCTATGGGTATCATCAATCAGAACTATGTCATCTGCAAAATAACATACACCATGGCATCTCACTTTGAATTTCTTGCATCAATACATCCATCACCAAGGCTAATAAAAAGGGATTAAGAGTCGATCCTTGATGCAACTCCATCAATAGGGAAAATGCTTTGAGTCTCCTGTTTAGGTTCTTACATAAGTCTTGGCGTTGTTGTACATATCCTTAGTTTACCTATTGTACACCACAAGAATATCTCTAGTCTCCAAGCACATCCAAAGAAATTCCTTATAGACTTTGTCGTAGATATCTCCAGGTTGATGAGCACCATATGTAAGTCCTACTTTCACACTATGTAAGAAAAAAGTTTATCATAATTTCCTAGTTACTGCTTTCTCGTGACTCCAGCATGTCCACACTGCTATAAATAATCAAGACTACATTTATAAATGACATCATCACTTCATGTGTTAAGCATTAAAATAATCATATTGGATCAATAAATTTTGATGATTGAAATGTAAATGAAACATATTACTTAATCTGGTCCAATCACAGGAAGATAGGGGTCAAACCATACTAAGAGGAGACAAATAAGATCGCTTGAATATAGGAATAGATAAGCTCTCTTGATTGATCACATCTGAAAGAAGAAGTGGTGATTTAGTAAGACACTGGAGAATATAATCATTAAAGAGTTCCAATCAGTTACAGAGTTTGAGTTGAAAAAGGACTTTGAATAAACAACAAACTCTGTTGAGTTGAAGAGTCCAAAGCAAGATACAAGATTACTGACTTTGAAGGACTCTTTGGAGAGTTTTTTATATATCAATGGAGTAACTCATTTAGTTACTCGTGCACTTAAAAAGATAGCAACATATTGACAAAGTATCTGAGATATTCCAAAGTTTGAAGGAGTCTTAGTTGAACCTATTT
Source organism: Capsicum annuum (assembly GCF_002878395.1). Taxonomy (NCBI): domain Eukaryota; kingdom Viridiplantae; phylum Streptophyta; class Magnoliopsida; order Solanales; family Solanaceae; genus Capsicum; species Capsicum annuum. Next base: position 41,546,340 of record NC_061117.1, read on the forward strand.
CTATTACTTAGAGTTAAGGAGTCTTAGACTTTATGTATTAGGTTGGTTCTTGAATTGTATTGTTTTCTAGTATCAGTGAAGTATAAACTGAGTTAGGAGCATTGTCTTCAAATTGGGTAACTTTAAGACTTAAGAATACTCACTTTAAGAAGGTTTGTATTTTGCCAAAATAGGAGTTAGAGTTTAGTTCCTAGTTTACAAGAGTCTTGTAATTAGTTGATTATTGAGGCTTAGTAATTTTTTTGGAGTTGGGGTTAAATCTTGAAGAGGTACAAGTCGTGGTTTTTTACACCTCTTTGAGCTGAATGTTTTCCCCATAAACTTCACTATGCAATTTATTTATTATTTTAGCTAGATAAGAACAAGTTAGTTAACTTATTCCATTAATAGGCAACTGTTAGGCTAAATTAAGTAATCTGTAGGACACATACTCTAATAAGTGGTATCAAATTGGGTTGTCTTACATAAGGATAACACCTAATAAAAGATCACTATGATGAATACTACATCTCCTACTGGTCACAGTGAAGGCCAATCCACTATTAGGATTGCACTTTATGATAGAACTCACTTCAGTTGGTGGAAGGCTAGGATGACTGGTGATAAGAAAAAATTCCTTTATCTCTCGAAAATAAGCGAAGGGGGATTGTCTTTTGGTAATGGAAAAAAAGGGAACCATTACAGGAGTTTGGTAGATTGGGAACTCTAAATCAAGGGCACTAGAAGATGTCTACCTTGTAAAAGACTGGAGCACAATCTTCTTAGCATATCACAACTCTGTGATAAAGGTCAACACATTTATTTTTAGTTTTGTAGGTTTTGAAGTCACGGAGGTGATACTTACTTCAAGAAGACACAAGAATATGTACAAAGATGATATAATAAATAGTCCAGCAACAAGGCTGACTTGTTTCAGTGAAATAGAAAATGATCCCCTCCTATGGAACAAAAGACTTGGACATGCAAGTCTAAATAAATTAAACAAACTCTCTTCCAAAGACATTGTAATACCCCGCAAAGTCCTCTTACAGTCTGAGCCTTAGAGCGTATTTAGTAAAGCAAAAATCTGAGTTCAAAAGTTTTTGAAGTGTCTTTCCAAGTATGAAATACTTTTAATCGTGTGGAATTTCTCTAATTTCTACTTTTTGTCATGTAGAGCATCGAATAAGATTTTCATCGATACTAAATTTACCCAAATCCGACACTCGGGTGAAGAGTTAGAGCTATTTTAGTGAGACAGTGTGCCACCTGGCACCTTAGCGCATCGTGGAGCCATCCAAAATGGCAATTGTCAAAATCCAGTAAAAATTCGTGATTCCACCGCATCGCGGTATAGTTCCAGTTCGCAACCAAAGATGGAAACGCAATTTCCACCGCGTCGCGCCGTCATGTAGTTTCCCAATTGTCCAAATTCCAGTAAACTGGCGCGATTATGGCGCGTTGTGCCAGTATGTAAAATTGGGGAATTTTTGATTTAATTCTAAGGGATTTTTGGTCTTTTCCTCTTTTCCCCAACCTCTATAAATAACCGGCTAAGGGATTTTATCCTCATTTTTCTCTTCTTCCACAAAGAACTTGGGTTTCCAAAAAACAAAATCCTCTCTTCTTCTTCAACAAAGATCAAGAAAGATCTAAAGAAATCAAGAAATCTTCTGAAGGCTTTCAAGAAAAGAGTTTCCCCAAGGTATGTAAATGTTGATTCTTGGGTCCCTTTCATCCAAGAAGCTCAAGTACCCTTTACTAAAACTCAAAAATTTTATGTTTATGAGTTGTTAATGATTCATGTGAGTTGAAATTGATGTTCCATGTGTTGTTGATTTTTGATTCATGTTTGTTTACAAGATTCATGAGCTTTGACCCTTGTATGTGGAATCCATGTGATATTTGTGATGAATCTTCCTTATGTTGTTTTCTATGTGATGTGTTCATGACATTTGGGTGTAGAAATGGTTGAATAAGAGGAGCATGTTCCCCATAGGTTTGATAAAAATCATAGGTGAAGCATAAAAGGGCCATTATAGTATGTTGAAGATGAAACCCCAAATTGTGAGTTAGTTTATACATGCCTAGTGTTTGATAAGATGCCCAAGTGGATGAATTATTCCATGATAGTGGGAAATCCCCAAATAAGTATGAACCCGTGCATGTCTAGTGTTTGTTGAAGGACCTTAGTGAACAAGTGGAGATGTGATAGTAGTAAATTCCCCAATTATGTGCTCTTTGATATATGCTAAGCTTTTAATACATGCAAAGTGGTTAGTAAGTAAGTTGAGACATAATGTTATGAAGTTTTTCCCAAATCATGTGATGTTCAAATATATGTCAAGATTGATTTAGGTGTGAAGTACTTGAGGTAAGACCTTGTTGAAAGAAGTATAACTTAGTAGCATGATTCCCCTACGCTAGTATATGTTGATGTTTCCTAAATGCTTGACGCGATGCCTTAATGATTGTAAAAGTGAAGGTATGTTATGTTTCCTAAATACTTGAAGAGATGCTTTAATGAATGAATGATTGTGATGATGATGATGAATGAATAGTTGTGATGATAGAGGAATGATTATGCTTTATTTTATGTTATCGAGTCCTGGGGGTATTTATACCCAATAATTTAGCTGCTGTCTAGAGCCCATGTCAGTTTCACTATAATTACAGTCGAGCCATGACTTTCATAACTTAGTTAATTATAGAATCTTGTATCCTCAGACTGTTACAGGACTTAAGAAATCTCAATAATCACCGTAATCTCTGTAATCTCTATATCGCTAGTAACCTAGCCACAACTCTATACTCAGCTCAGATCTAACAGTGATCTAATAGTATGCAAGTGTTCAGTTTTAATCTCGGTAGTGACCGAATAATCTATTCAAGCTCTATATCATCAGTCAGTTACCCTGATTCAATACCATTTTTGTTAGATATGGAACTAAGTGATCTCAGTATAGCTCAGTCAGATCTTTTGATAAATATGATCAGTATCAGATTTCGTTCAGTTATGTTCAGTTAAGAATTCAGTTAGAGTCTTTTAGTTAGGAGTAGAAACTAGCACCGAGCGAGGGAAGGGATGGCGGCTCCTCCCATCAGAGAGAGAGAGGCTAGAGTCATTAGTAGCAATCCCTGACCTCTAGAACTGCATAACCAGTGTAGGATACAGGATTCACCATCAAGAAAAGTCTGTCACCTCTAGAGAGAGAGTGTTTGACTATTATATAGCCTTAGGTCGACTTCCTCGTAAGGGTCATCTGCTAGAGAGGATTGACCAGAGAGAGGTCTTTTCCTGTGGCACGGTATTGAAACCCTTCCAGCTGGGTTTACAGGTTAGACCTCACCTGTGGTAGGTTGGGGCATGTCGGTTAAGTAACTATTTCCTACAGTTTTAGTTACAGTCTTAGTTTCAGTATCAATCTTCAGAAATTAGGACTATTAGATACAGTCATCTATCATTATGAGGAACTCAAATAGTTTTATTGATTCATGAACCATCCTGTCAGATAGGCTTGGTCTCATATACAGTTATTTAATACCATATTCAAAGATATGCCACCAGACAGGCTTGATCACAGTCTCAGATTCTATTGAGTATTCTTGTTGTCAGATTTAGATATGATTATTTCCTTACCATTGATAATAGCTTCCTTAATCATCCATTAGAGAGGTTAATCTTTAATTTTGTCAGTCGAGAGAAGTAAGGTCAGAATTCAATCATCAATATAAGTACATCGAGTTTTTCAATCATTAGTATCAGATGAGTCAGTATCTCAGCATCTCAGTGTTAGTAGTGAGTTCAGTCTGTAGTAAGACAGTATTCGAGTTTCAATATTTAAAGTTGTGATGATTGTGATTACGGCCTGTGCATTCATGTATGTGCTCTCGTGCAACATTTTCATGATTATTCAGTTTAGATATTGTGTTTGCATGAGCCCTTGCATTTATCCTTACCTCGTCTACATACTCAGTACATTCCTGTACTGATTTATTTGCGCTATGGTGTTTTATTTGGTACCATAGGTTCAAAGGAACGGGACCTAGAGTTTCTTTAGCAATTCAGTCCTAGCCAACAGTAGTAGCCATAGTCGTAAGTCTTCTTCTTTCGAGGATGAATCTCAGTTTACTATTATTGCATCAGATTTTGTTTATTTTTAGTAGATGGAGTTAGTTGGGAACATGTCCCATCAACTCTACAGTTCAGAGAGTTTAGAGGATTTTCAGACAGATGTATTAGTATTCAGTTTTTAGTTTTGAGTATGTATAGATGTGTTGAACCTTATGGCCAGTTTCAGCATTTATTTCAGATACTAAGCACTATATAGGTACAAATATCATAAAAGGGTTAGCTTGTGGTCTGTCAGGGTCATAAGCACTATATGACGTCTCGGGATGGGATCTCGAAGCATTACAGACATGGTGCTGGGCTTACCCAAAACTAAGTTAAATAATGAGAATGTTTGCGGTGTATGTGTAAGGGTGAAGTAGGTAAGGCCCTCATTTCAATCAAAGACCATGTCAGTACAGTTAAGTGCCTTGACCTGGTCCATATAGATCTATTTAGACCAATAAGAATTCAAAGCAGAGGTGAAAAAAGTTATGTCTTCGTGATTGTTGATGGTTATTCTGGGTTTACCTGGACACTCTTTTTATCTTCCAAAGAAGATGATTTTGATGTCTTTTCCATATTCATTAACAGAATGGAAAAGAAGCTAGGCACTTCCCTACTTTCCATAAGATCTAATCATGGTACAAAATTTGAAAATGCAAAATTCATAGATTTTTGTTCTACAAATAGTATAGATCACAATTTCTCTACTCCCAGAACACCTTAGCAAAATGGAGTAGTAGAAATGAAAAATAGGACATTGGAGGAAATAGCGAAAACAATGATGCTTGCAGGAAATTTTGCTAAAAATCTTTAGGCAGAAGAAATCATTGTTATTGCATGCATCATAAATAGATTCATGATCAGGCCTATACTAGAGAAGACTCCCTATGAATTATTATAATGAAGAAATCCTAATATGAAAGTGTTTTATTCATAATAATGGAAAAGATAATTTAAAAAAATTTGATGCTACAAATCATGAGGGAATCTTCCCAGGATATTTACATCATAAGAAAGCTTATAAAATCTTAAATAATAGAACAAACTGTGTTGAAGAAAATGTGCATCGAGTATTTAATGAATACTATGCTAAGACTAACATGCAAGAAGAAAGTGACTTTGAAGAACAATCAATGGAACAAGTTGCACAATCTGGTCCATCAACTGGAGAAACTGAATCTGGAGGCACCTCAATAAGGGTAACTGGATCAGGAGGCATTCAGACAGGGGGAATTGAGCCACTATTTACTCCTGCTCAAATTAGTCATGTTGATCCTAGAAGCTCTCAAGAATTTATCCCAAAAAGATACAAGTATCAAGGATATCATCCTGTAGAAAAATATTCTCATAGATCTCACCATAAAAATCACCACAAGATTAATACTGAGGAGCCTATGTGCCTTCTAAGACTTCTTATTTGTGATTGAACCAAAAAAGGTAAATGAAGCACTCCTTGATGCTGATTGGATCATATCCATGCAAGAAGAGCTCAATCGGTTTGAAAGAAGAAAGGTTTGGCACTTAGTTCAACCTTGAAAAGACAAAACGGTGGTTGGGACTAAGTGGGTATACAAAAACAAAGTTAATAAACATGGAATAGTTACAAGGAACAAGGCCAGATTGGTGGTCCAAGGTTACAATCTGGAAGAAGGCGTAGATTTTGATGAGACTTTTGTACCTATGACAAGACTTGAGGCTATCAGACTTCTTGTGGCCTTTGTTGCTTACAAGAAATTCATACCTTACAAAATGGATATCAAGAGTGAATTCCTTAATGGTATTCCTAAGGAGGAAGAGTATGTGAAACAACCTCCTAGATTTGAAAGTAAGGAATTTCCTGACTATGTGTACAAGATTTATAAGGTATTGTATGGACTAAAACAAGCTCCAAGAGCTTGGTCTGAAAGGTTGTCAAAATTTTTTTTGGAGTATAGACATACTAGAGGTAAAATTGACAACTCTCTATTTTTAAAAACTAATAGAAAAGATTTGTTGATAGTGCAGGTATATGTTAATGACATCATATTTGGATCAATAAACATCAACATGACTTATGACTCTGACAAACTGGTGAGTTGTGAATTTGAGATGAGTATGATGGGAGAGATAACCTTTTTCTTAGGCCTAAAAATCCAACAATAACCTTTTGGAACCTTGATTCATCAACAAAAGTATGTGAGAGAACTTATCAAAAAATTCTCCATGGGAGAAGCCAAGGAAATCATTACTCCAATTGCCACTAATACTAAGCTAGATATGGATGAAATAGGTCCATCTGTGGATAAGAAGTTTTTTAGAGGGATGATGGGGTGATTTCTATATCTCACAGTAAGCAGACCTGATATTATGTTCAGTGTAGGAATATGTGCAATATTTCAAGAAAATCCCAAGGTGTCTCATTTAAATAAGGTGAAGAGGATCTTTAGATATCTCAAGGGAACCACTGATCTTAAATTGTGGTACCCTAAAGGGAGTAATTTTAAGTTGGTAGGTTACTCTGATGCTGATTATGCTGGGTATTTAGTGGACAGGAAAAGCACTACAGGTATGGAATACTTCCATGTATCATGTCTAATTACCTGGTCTACTAAGAAACAAAAATCAGTAGCCTTATTCACTGCTGAGGCTGAGTATGTTGCTGCTGGTTCATGTTGTGCTCAATTTTTATTGATCAAGCAATAACTTATGGATTTTATTATGGATATAGGATGTTTTTGTGATAATACAAGTGCCATAAATATTGCAAAGAATCCTATACAACATAAAAGAACTAAACATATAGATATTTGACACCATTTTCTTAAAGATAACATTGAAAAATGTCATATCAATCATGTTCTATTCTACTGAGGAGCAAATAGCTGAAATTGTTACTAAGGCATTGAGCAGGCAACACTTTAATAAGAACAGATTAAAATTAAGGATTATTAAGATTGTATAAACTCCCTTTGATGATTGACTAGAAATCTCAATTTTGTTTATGTCCTAACTAAAATATTGAGTAATTCAGTCTTGCACATTTAGTTGTGTGTCCTAATTTCAAAATTTTGAATTACCTTACTAAAATGTTTATTTAATTGTGCAGAAATATTAGTACATATAAGTGATTTTAGCTGGGTTTTGAAATCCACCAGGTATGATCTTCATTAATCTTTTCTAGATTCAGCTTGATGAAATAGCTAACACATTTGATCCCTAAACTATTTGAGTCTGTAACAGCCAAGACTCAAGAGTCCATTTTTTTCAAATCACTTCATACAAACTCCCATTAGAAATCTTCTTCTGCTACAATTCCATCATCAAACCTTATATATCACACATTACCTCACCAAATAATCAATTTCACACTGATATCTCCTCTTTCATAAAGAGTGTGTTTCTCCCTTCTTTATGCATGGCTTTCTCTTCATCTTCTTCTGATACAACCAATTCCAAACTATCCAAGTGATTCTCAACCAACCCAATCGTGGGGTGAGAATCCCCAACATGCATTTAGATTTCTCTCCAAATCTTCTTCATGTTAGCAAAAAGAGGCATGTTGCAACACCTGTTACTACCCCTACCTCTTTTTCTCTAGATGTGTTGCATTTTTTTTATGAGAATGGGCAAATTAGTAGAACATTTTATTATTAAATCTTCTTAAAAATTAGTTCAATCAAAATCCTTCTCTCCTATTAAGAAATAGGTTGCAAAACTTTTTCCTTTTGATTCCGAAGATACTTAGGATGCCATTATTAAGCAAGATCCAAACTTTAAGACTGAGGAAACTCCTGGGTCAATAAGGCATCATGCTAATCCTATGCAAAGGTTAAGAAATATACTCGTTGAACTGGAACTAGAGGAGGAATTGGAATAAGAAACATCTAAATATGCTCAGCCCACTAATCGAGAAGTTGCTCAAACTGAATTAGTAATGGCTAGCGCTATTCATAATTATGAAAATTTGGAGCTCCTTACTCGAATTGATGCTCTCCAAAGTGTTCTTGCTAAGAAGAATCATGCACTAGCATGAGCTCAGGCTAATCATGAAGTTGAGAGAGTAATGTTTATTGCAAAAATTAATTCCCTTCAGGCTTCTCTTGCTAGTGCATGTGGTGACAATGTCCACCGACTTCCCTAATTGCTACCTTTTTGTTCCTTCTACCTTCATCAACTCTTAGAGCCCTAGGATTTTTTTTCATTTCATATAGTTGTTTTAGGATTGATTATAAGTTATCATGTGTTGGCGTTTTAATAATATGGCATCTTTTGCTCGTTAAACTCATTTCTTGTACACTTTTATGCATTATTTGTCTTTTCTTTCTGGTTCTACTAGTTCTAGTGATAGCCCTAGTGGATATGAATTATTAAACATTTTCTTGGTCTTGGCTTATCTTGAACCAACTTTTCTATGATGTCAAAAGGGGGAAGATGAGTTATGCAAATGTTTTATAACCTAATAACTAGTCTGTTTCATTTTTTTTAGTGTCTTTCCTTGACTAAGTGTTTTAGGGAATAATTTGTCATCACCAAAAGGAGGAATTTGCGGGAATAATTTGTCATCACCAAAAGGAGGAATTTGCTGGATCAATGAAGTTTTAATAATTGACATGTAAATAAAACATGTTACTCAAATTGGTCCAACCACATGAAGACAGGGGTCAGACCTCACTAAGAGGACACAAACAAGATCGTTTGAAGACAAGAATAGATAAACTCATTTGATTGATCACGTGTGAAAGAAGAAGTGGTTATTGAGTAAAATACTGGAAGATAAACTCAAGAAAGAGTTTCACTCAGTCAAGGAGTTTGAGATGAAAGAGGACTTTGAATAAATGACAAACTCTGTTGAGTTGAAGAGTCCAACACAAGATAGAAGACTGATGACTTTTAAGGTCTCTTTGGAGAATTTTATATATATCGACGGAGTAACTCATTTATTTACTCATGCACTTACAAAGATAGCAATATATCGACAAATTATCTTAGAAGTTCCAAAGCTTGAAGGAGTCGTAGATGAACTTGTTCTTATTACTTAGATTTAAGGAGTCTTAGACTTTATGTATTAGGTTGGTTCTCGAGTTGTATTGTTTTCAAGTTTCAGTGAAGTATAAACTGAGTTAGGAGTATTGTATTCAATTTGGGAAACTCGAAGACTTGCAAACACTCACCTTGGGAAGGTTTGTGTTTTGTAGAAATAGGAGATAGAGTTTAATTCCTAGTTTACAAAAGTCTTGTAATTTGTTGATTGTTGAGGCTTAGTTGTTTTAGTGGAGTTGGGGTTAAATCCTATAAAGGTACAGGTCAGAGTTTTTACATCTCTTTGAGCTAGGTGTTTTTCACGTAAACATCACTGTACAATTTATTTACTGTTTTAGCTATGTAGATACACATTAGTTAACCTGTTCCATTAATAGGCAACTGTTAGGCTAAATAAGTAATTAGTAGGGCACGTACTCTAATAGATCATCACTTCACGTATCACATATATGATATAGGGCAAATATTGAATAAATAATTACATCATACAGGAATAGTAAGCTTACATCTAAATTCTTCCATCCTTTCCTCTTTCACCCATGGAAAGTGTCGCCGAGTCTTAAAAGATCGACTTACATAGAAAAATAATATGTAAACCAAATAAGAAAATATTAAATAAAGCTAACAAGATAAGTGGGTGGATCTTAGTCATCAATAGGTATCCAGATACATCAAATGCCAAATAAAGTATGTTTTTATAATCCAAAATCGAAAGAGTAAAATCAGGCCAAAGTAGTAATGCTTAATGTTGTCCTGTTGCGCATCTAATTTTCATTAGGCTTTCTTGAACAAGATAATTTATAAAATTCTAACCAAAATTCTAGCAAATTCTTCCTCAAATGTTTCTCCCCAATCTTCACCTTTCCCTTATTATTTTTGTCGTGTTCATATAGACAAAATGTTTTGACAGTAAAACAGTGCATCTAGTTACTAGGTGTCGCAGTAAATTGTTCCTTGTAAAAATTGTTGTTCTAGGGGTTATGAAATTTCATTAAATATCAACAATAGGCCCCGTTTATGGCTAAACAATGAAAAGTTACATCATTAACATTCACAACCTGCACTATATTTGTTCTAACAAAAGAAGTTCACAATATTCCATTCAAAGAAAGCTATTTTTAGAAGGACAAAAAAATTGGCAAATTATACTACAGTAAAGACAATGCAACTTGTAAAATTTTAAAATAATGTATCTTTGCATTGTCTAGCCATATTGTGTCAATTTAAGATAGTGTAAATTGTACTATCAAAGTAGAACTCTTATTTCCAAAAGTAACAGATCACTTTGATTTTCAGTTAAATAGATGCACTATTTCATGATCAAACTTTGTTTGTATATAAACACAAGAACAAAAGAGTTATAAAATTGTTCTCTTAATTCTGCTAGTCTCTTTAGCATAGGTGGAAGAGAAGAACAATGACTAAGGGGATGACGGAGATCACAGTGAGAAGATCGAAAAGCAAAAGGAAGAGTTTTATGTGTTATCAAAATCAGGTCTGCCACATGAGGGAAGTAAGTTCAGACAATGATTTTGATTTGATTTTACTTGTTTGATTTTTGATCTTGAGATCATATTCCTTTTTGCATTTGATATATATGGATACCTATTAATGAGTTAGATCCATGCATCTCTTCTTTATTACGGTTTTTTTTCTTGGTTTATAGATTATTTTTCCGTTTACGTCATCTAAGTCTCGGGGACACTTCCTTTGGATGAAATGAGAAAATATTGAAGTGTTCGGATCTAAAGCCTACTGTTCTTGTATGATTTAACTATTCATACATGAACTGATGACATTTTTTTTTATTTTATGACTAACACATGAAGTGATGATGTCATATAACAATGTAGATATAATTTAGTGTGACACTGCGGACTTGCTGAAATCACGACTCACCCAGAGAACTGACAATAAGAATTTTTAATTTCTTTTTTTATTTTGGTTTCCCATCCGGCGTTCGGTGTCCGCATTGGAGCCCCGACTAATCCGGATCGCGCGTTGCAAGGTCCATTAAGGTGGCAGCGCTCCCAACAGAGTTTTCTCTATACCCAGGGTCGAACCCTCGACCTCTAGTTAAGGGTGGAGTAGCCCCATCCACTACACCACAACCCATGTTAGTAAGAATTTTTAATTTCAATGCATCAGAACTGATGCTATGATTAGTGCAACCAGAAGCCGACTTATGTGCAATTTTTGATTAACCTAATACAATCTAGACATAATTATATAAAAAATGTTATGTTTAAAAATTAATATAAGATTTAGAAAAAGCACCCCAAAAACAAGAAGATAGCTAAGTGATTTCGTTTTCAATGCGGAACCTTAAAGCTCTAGGCATCAATTAGTAAGTTCAAACCTCACGAGCACCCACGATCCCTCAATATTAGGTACGCCACTAAGTGCGGAATTTAATGCATGTATATCATTTCAGCTCCTTTATAAATGAAATACGATTTCTAGGATTTGGATCCTCTCCTAATAAGATTGATTATATATGGAGCATAAGTGGTTATATAGATTTTGGGCAATCCTTTTCTCGTGAACTGTATTTTGTATTTAAGTTAGGTCTAAATGTCATTTTTTATCGATATTAAGTATGGATGGTTTATTATGCATGGAAATTTGTAAGAGTGATTTTCCATGATATTGAAGATTACTTGAACGTTTGAACAATTTGAGAGCCATCACAAGTAAAGTATTGTGCTAAGATTCTTAAAAGATCGTATGACTTGCAATTTAATTTGTCTCTCCATCAATAAAGATAAACATCTAATTCAAGTAAGATGATCATCAAGTTTACCATGAAGGGCCAATAATTACTTTAAGCATTTGTGAAATCAAATTTGTTTGCAGCTATGTTAACAAGGATTTGTTTAAGTTGCATTTAAGCTCTGAAATTAGCTTAAAAATAGGTTAAGCACCGCATCTGGCTAAGCCAACGCTTGTAGGGGGGTGCGCGGATTTAATAGGTATAATAGATTTAGTAGGTTTCTAGTGAATCTATTTTTATTAGTGCGTGGATATTTTGTTTTAATATCTCTTAATAATTTACTTTTTTCGTAAGATATATTCATTAATTATTTTATCCTGTTGTAATTGCAGAGTTACAAATTTCTGTATAATAATTTATTCTATCTGTGCTATAATATATATCTAGTTCTAGATTTTCAATGTTATTTACTATCTTGTGTTGTTCTTCTCGTAATGAGTTTTTTAAATTGTATAAACTATCACATGTACTTTTATCTAAATTTTCTAATGTTGTTTCTATCCATATTAATTTTTCTTTTAGGTCTTCCATTATTTTCTTAATTCGGTTTCTATAATTAATTTCATTATTTAGATTTTTTTGATTTTCTCTTGTTTTTCTAATATATTCTAACATTTTTTAATCTGAATAATATCCTTCTGGGTAAATTTCTTCATATAACTGTTCTAGGCAATTTATAGTTTCAATTTCATAGTTTATTACTTTTTCTAATATTATTTTCTTAATATCTATAATTTCTATGTTTTTAAGTATATATAATATTAAAACTTTAAGATAATCTAAATGATCTATTTTTTAAAATTATAATATTTTGTAGTTGTTTGTTTTAGCTTTAGTAGTTTTTGCATATTTTTATTAAGAAATTTTATATCTTTATTTTCTATGTATTTATCTATATTTATTTTTATCTGTTTTTTCTAGTAACTGCGTATTTTTTATATCTTTTTCTAAAAATCTTATGTAACTTATCATCGTAAATATTTGTAAGAGTAGTTAGGTAGTTGTGATATATAATTTACTCTAGACATATAATATTTACCAAAAGCTTTTTCTAATATGATTTTTCTTATATCTGCTACTTTTATATTTCTAAGTGCATACAAAATAAGTATCTTGAATTTATCTACCATCACATCAGATATATTATCATTCATTTTCATAAATTTGCTTTTTTCAAAATATTCCCTTCAATCATGTACACAACAAAATATGGTCATATTGGCTTACTATATACTAGATTATTCTTAAATAATATGTTTTTCCGTCACTATTAACATGGTAATCCGGATATTTTTCCCTTAAACAGCGCCTCTACTCTGGTTACTCCCCGCCACGGCTTCTTGCCTCATTGGTTTCACCTTTAGGATGACATAGTCCTTAGGGATATTTCTCCGTTTCCTCTTTGTTAATAAACTTCTTAACATATTATTCTTCGAATAATTCTACTATAAAGTAACTAATATGAATTTATTTTATCATATCATGATTGTTGGGAATTATGAAATTAGCTATTCATAATTATAAATAGATATACCTGTTCCGGTAGCTTTGATGTTTCTGAGTTTTGTTGTTCCATCGCTTTTTCCATTGGAGTATGTTTATCTAATTAACTGAGTAGAATATTTTTTGTGGAATGGAGAGAGTAAAGTGCTTCAACGCATGAAGGCTTGCCTTTTGCAATGCCTTCTGCCTCTGTATTTATAGAACGAGAAAAGTTTACAATTTACATGTTTCTTACTTTCTGAAACTAAAACCAAAAAAGTCAAAAATGGTGGCCTACCCTATTCTAATCTATCTTATCTTTACGTAAAGGTTGTCAATAATTTCAACAACCTAATAAATGTACAAAAGACTTTTGTTACATAATGTACAATAATTCTGTTTTTGTACAGTATCTTGTCTCCGCTGATTTTGTCGTATCTGCTCCATTATTGCTCTTTATCTGCTCCATTATTGCTCTTTATCTTATCTTTCCAGCTGGCATTTTGTCTTCTTTATTCTAGATGTACCTCTGGAATAATATTATCTTCTCCATTGCACCTCGAACATTGGTGGTCTGGATATTTATGTCCGATTATTTTACAGTATCTTGTTAACAGTCCGTCTGAAATAAATCCCTTTTTTATTGCTCTCGCGGTAGATTGTTTTTCTGGGTTGAGTAGCGTCATTATCCATTGTCTTACGTCTTCCATATCTGCTTGTCTTAGCTCTTTTGAATTTGAATATATCATTTGATGATCTCTTGAATAGTAGCTCCATATTGGGTTTCCGTTCATAAAATTATTTGCTAATTCTTGAATGATCGTAGCTAGTCCAATAAGTCTTTTATTTGCATAAAAATCTGGTATCTCGATTCTAGGTATCTCCGGTTGTTGCGATATATCTTCCGGTATAATCATATCTCTTGTCAGTCCTATCTTTACTACTTGTATCACTGGTTTTATCTCATCATATAATATCTCTGCTGGTGCAGTATAACACTTTATATAAAATAAATTTCCTTTTGTTATTCTTTTATAGGTAGTGAATATCTTGTATAATTCCTCCATAGCTGTTAGCTCTTCTCCGTCTTGGGTATATATGGTATTTAGTAGTCCATAGTCAAAACAGGTTTTAACTAGGCTTGGGTTAGTTTTGGGTAGCGCTATCAGTTTATTGTATCCTTGTAATTTTTGGGTTATATAATTGGTATTTGGTTCTTTGATATCTGTAGCTCTGGGGTTATGGTTTAGAAAGGTTTGGACTCTATATATATTTTCTATGTATTTTTGGGCTGTGTAGTTGTATATTTTCTTGTCTTGGTTTAGGCTGTCTCGGTATGTGTTAACTTGTGGGGGTATGAATAAATGGTCTTTTTGTGCTTTTGGGGTAAATGGTTTTTCAAATATTTTGTTCATATTTACATTCTGGTATCTTGGTCTATTAACTCCTTTGCTTGTACCTACAGAAGTAGATTGATAAATGTTATGGGTTTTATGGAGTGTCCCAACGTCTCCTTCTAGCTCTGGATTTTTAATGTCTTCCGATCGACATAGCTCTGCACACTGCTGAGTTAGCTGATTTGTAGCTATAGACTTCAGTTTATCTTCATTAGTCTTTAGCTTTTCTATCTCATTACCCATACTGTCCACTTTCATTGAAAGCGTAGTTAGGGTGTTAAGTATTTTTTCTAGAGTATCTTCCTCTACTATTTCAGTCTGTGTAGCTTTGTCTTGATATGTAATCTGCAATAACATTTTTGTTAGTACTGATCACTTCAATCGTAAATGTGAAATTTAATATATTTAAAACTAGTCTTCGAATCTCTTTTGTTGTAACTGAATTTTGTATTTTCTTTGTTAGCCACCAACGTACCTGTGTATTATCTGTTCGTACAATAAATTTGTTATATACAATATATGGCTCAAATGCTAATAAACACTTATATAATGAACATAACTCTTTTCTATTTATTTCCCATTTTATTTCTGTCTCGTTGAACGTACCTGAGTAGTATCTACAATGATGTTCTATTTTTTCTGCTTCATATCGATATTTAAGTACTCCTCCGTAACTATATTCACTTGCATCTGCTTCTACTATATATATGAATTTTTTATTCTCATCTGGAAATTGCAATTTTGGTAATTCTCTACAAAGTAATTTTATTTTTTGAACTTGTTTTTTATCTTTTTCATCATAATTATATTCTATATCCTTTTTTAATTTTTTCTGCAGTGGTTTTAAGGTTTCTGCTAATTTTGGAATATATTCTCTTACTTGGTTTACTAATCCTAAAAATGATTGTAATTTCTTTTTTGTATCTAATTCTTCTTTCGAATTTATTATTTTTTGTACTATATGTTGTTGCATTTTTACTCCACTTTAATCTATTTGTATTCCTAAAAATTCTATCTGGTTTTTCATAATTTCAGCTTTCTTTTTGCTTAGGCTTATTCCTGATTTTTCTATTATATCTGTGAATTGTTCTAATAATTTTAAATGTTCTTCTTTGGTTTTGGTGTATAATAATATATCATCTATGTATACTATACAATTAGATAATTGTTTAAAATAATTATCCATAAAATGTTGATATCTACCTGGTGCATTTTTATATCCAAATGGTAACACGTTCCATTCATAAAATCCTTGTGGTACCGTAAATGCGGTTAATTCTTTAGATTCTTCTTCTAGCTTTAGGTGGTAAAATCCTGATTTACAATCAAATTTGCTAAAATAATTATATCCTTGAATTTGTCTTATTTTTAATATCTTATTTGGTATCGGGTAATTATATGTTATAGTTTTTGCATTTAAATTTCTATAGTCTATAACCATCCTACTTTTTCCTCTTTTTTGTTCACTATGTCTATTTACTATAAATGCTGGACTATTATGTTTACTATTACTTTTTTGTATATATTGTTTTTCTAATAATTCATCTATGTGCATTTTAAATTCTTTTAAATCATCAAAATTATATGTTAATGGTTTTTGTGTGATTATGCTATTCTTATCTATTAATTCTATTTTTATAATAGTTTTATGTTTTTCCCATCCTTTTAATGGATCTTCACTATATAATTGTTCTAATTTTTTCTGGATTATTTCCATTTTATTTATTGAAAATATAGTTATTTCTGTTTTATTTATCGAAAATACTACTAATTCTACTGTATCTTTAGTATTTTTTATATTTTCTAACTTTTGTGTAATTTTTTCACTTCCTTTTATCCAATCAGTTTTCTTTCTTATTTTATTATTAACTCTTTTTGCTCTTACTTTTTGTTTGCATGGTGTTGTAAACCACCAGTCTGTTTTGGTTATTATATGTGGGTATAGTTTATCTAAAAATGGCATTCCTAAAAGTATATCTTTTGATGTTAATTCATAGTTATAAATTTCTTCTATTGTTAATATCTTATCCCATACTTGTATTTTTACATTTCTAGCTTTATGAGTAATTAAGCCTGCTTCATTATTAAATCCTTTAACTATTATTGGTGTTTTTAGGTTATCCCTTTTGCTTTCTGGTAGGCAATTATATCTACATAAATTAGCTTCTGCTCCTGTATCTATCATAGGCGTATAATATCTACTGTAATATCCTTCTACTACTATCTTCATTAATACATGTATCTTCATTTCATGTTAAGGCTCTTTTTAAGAATAACTTTTCTTGGTTATATGTTAAGGTTAATTGTGTATGTTCTATATTATATGGTTTTACTTGTTCTAACCATTTTATTCCTAATATTATATCTGCTTTTTGCATTTCTTCTTTTACTTCGAATTCTATTTTTATTTTTCTAACTCCTAATATTATTTCTTTTTCTGCTAGAATTTTATTATTTATTAAACTTCTTGGTAAGTCTGGGCATATATTATTGTCGGTTTTTATTTCTTCATTTTTTACTAGATATTTTGCTATATAATTTTCTTCTTGTCCTGTATTTAAAAGTATTAAATATTCTTTTTCATTTATTTTTCCTGTTATGTAATATTGGTTTAAATTACTTATTGAGTTTGTTTCATAACTTGTTCTTTTTGATGAGCTTGATGATTCTGGCTTTTCATTAGCTATTCTTTTTGTTGTACTTATTCTATCATTTACTATTTCTAAATTTTCTTCTGTATCTATGTCTCTATAGGTATAATCATTATAAT
>NC_061117.1:41566876-41701707 GCF_002878395.1 Capsicum annuum
TCTACACTTAAATCTAATTCTTTTCCTTTTATTTCATCAAATATATTACTGTCAAATATTATTTTTTGTTCCGTTCCTTCATCATTTAAATATTCTTCCTTTGTTATTATTTTTATATCTTCTTCAGTCATTTGATTCATCTATTTCGCTATCTGTTTCATTTTCTGAAATTTCATATATACTATCTTCACTTTCTAATTCATAATCTATATAATCTATCTGCATGTATTCGGTATTTTCTATTTTTATTTCTGATATTTGTTTATTTTTTGGATTTTTCGGTAATTTACAATCTCTAGCTAAATGTCCTAATTTTCCACAATTATAACAAGTACATTTTTTTATAGATTTCTTTTTTCTATATGGTCTTTTATGTTTATAATTTTTTACATAATATCTCTTTCTTGGTTTTTTATATTTATATTTTGATTTTTTATACTTCTTATATTTCTTATGTCTTTTTCTTTTCTTATAATATCTTTCTTCGCATCCAAATTGGGGTGCTATTTTATTTTTGCAACAAGCTAAATTTCTTATTAATGTTTTTTCCATTTTTAATTCTTCTCTATATTTTTCACATAAGTTTCTATACCATTGTTGTAAATATTTTATTCTTGCTCCTAACGTATCTACTATTTTTGCTTCTTCCCAACTTTTTATTATTTTTGAACTAAATGGTTCGGGTAATTTATTAAAATATAATTTTCTTATTTCTTTACTTTCTTCTATACTATATGCTCCTTTGTAATAATATTTTTTAAATGCGCAAGTATATTCATCTATATAATACATATTACAGATTGCTAATTTTAACATTAAATTTCTATTTGTATCTTTTTCTTCATTTTGTTCTTCTTCGATTGTTGTCGTACTACCAAATTCATCTTTTATAGCTGTTTCATATTTTTTTAATAATTCTATAGGTGTTAGTTTAGTTATTGTCGATGATGTTCCTTCTATAGGTTTATTAGTTCTTAATACTTTTTTGCTATTTTCGGTTAGATTTGCAAACCATAGTTTTACTGATCCTATTAATGTTTTTTCTATATATTCCGGTGCATCTGTTATATTTATATTATTATCTAATAATTGTTTTGTCATATATCCCGTCCATAATTGTATTGTTTTTTCTGTATCTATTACACAGTCTAGATCTAAAAAGTTATAATTTTTATTTACTATTCGTTTTGGTATCCATTTATCATATTCATTATATTTTTTAAACTTATTCTTATAATATATGGGTTTTCTTATTTCTGTTGTTTCAGGTATTATATTTTCATTTTCTTTTTTATCAAGAGTATTTATTTCTGTGTGGGTATTTCCTAAGTTTTCCTCATAAATTTTTTGTTCTTCATTGATTTCTAAATTTTTTGTATTTGTTAATATTTCTGTGTATGTTTCACTATCTTCGGACTCATAATTATCTGTTTCTTCAATATCTATATTATTTATTTCTAATTCTTCGTTTTTTATTTCTAATTTTTCCTTAAATTGGTTTATCTCATTTAGTAATTTCTGTTCTCTATCTTTTTCTTCTTTTTCTTTTTGTCTTTGTTCATACAGCTCTTTTAACATTCGTAATTCTTTTTCTAATTCAGCAATTCTACTATTTTTGGTTTCTTCTATTTTTCGTATTTCTTCCGTAGTTTGTTGTTTTATTTTTTCTATTTCTTTTTTCCTATCTATCTCTTCATTTTCTTTTTCTATTCTTACCATTGCTGTTAATTTATCTTCTAATTTTAATTCTTCTTTTTCTAACATTAGATATAAATGTTCACCTATTTTCTTATATCTTCGTCCTAGATTAGAAAATACTATTTTTATTTTTGATCCTTCGTAGTTTTCATATATTTTTTCATCTATTATAAATTCTTCTTTGTTCATTTTATTGTGAATAGTTCATGTTGATATATATATTCTAAGCTATGTATTTGTGATTTTAATTTTGATATTTCATCCTTTTGTGTATTTATTGAATTTTTACTAACTCCGGCAAATATATTATAATTTAGTCTTTCTATTCTTATTTTTAATTCATTACGTTTTTCAGAGATAATTTGTTTTAATTCTTTATATTGTTGTACTTTATTCATTTTAAATTATATTTATAATATCTTGGTGGATATCTAAATCTAATTTTATTATAATTAGGCGGTATATGTTTCATTCTTCTAGATTTTAAATGTGTTATTAATTTTGATTCAATACTAGATATTAATGTAATTAAGTAGGCTAGTTTTTGTGGATTTTCTTTTGTTTTATTTAGACTTATATATTCTGAATAATTACTAATTAAAGATTCTTTTATTTTTCTAAAAGCTTCTCTATTTTTAAATGGTCTTCGCATAATTAATTGAATATTTTTGTAGCTAAATTTTTTAACTTTAAATCTAACTCTAACTCTAACTTATATATCTCTTCCGTACTTTTTAATTTACTGTGCTCTGATACCATTTGTAGGGGGGTGCGCGGATTTAATAGGTATAATAGATTTAGTAGGTTGTGATGATCAATTATATAGTGTGTTAATACCTTTGAATAAGAATTGAGGTCACAAAAATCCCCAAACTCAAAGACAAGTTGGAACCTCTTCTATTGATAAAGTTTTGGTGAACGTCTAAACTTGGGTCAACTTTCATCAATAATAACTTCTTTTATTTAACGAATTAGAGGGGCTATTATATATCATATGAAAGTTCTTCGAGTCTTCTTTCCAACGCAACTGGTTTCACCTTAATCCAATATCAGAGTAGAAAGTTATACTCATTTTACGTCGAAGTTTCTATCTGCCAAAATATGATGACGAAGTTGACGACCTATCTGCTAGGTGACGGCCCATCAGCCCTAGTCGTCAGCCTAAGAAAGTGAGTGATAAAAGCCAGCCCAAAAATGACAATGTAGGTAACGACCGATCACCTGAGTGACGGGTTATCAACCATGGTCGTCAACTAATGAAATTCTATGACTTCTTTGGTTTCTTTAGGGGTATTTTGGTCTTTTCCTCACCCTAAAGCCTACCCCACGAATATAAATTGTATCCTAAGCATTATAATTTATCTTTTCACTTTTACAACATCTCAATCCTCTCTACTCTCAAGAACAAGGGAAATTAGGATTTTCTCCAAGAACAAGAAATCAATAAGCTAATCCTTTCAATTCAAGATTCTCAAGAAAGTTTTCAAGATTAAAGTTCCATTTTTCAAATTGAAAAACCTAAGTTATATGGGACTACTCTAAAAATCTTGGGCATAAGTTTAAATATTTTATCAAGATTAAAGATCCCTAATTATGTTTTATAATGAAGTATTCGACATTGCTTTAGAAAAGTATGCATCATACGATTGTTTTGATGAAATTATAAGTTGTCATGAATCACTTTTCATGAAAATGGAATTATAACAATAACTATATATATATATATATATATATATATATATATATATAAAATATAATATGATTTCGTGTATTTTGTAATATTGATTGAGAGCATGAGTATGAATCCCCTCTCTTGTTGTGAACTAACATTTATATTTTCATTGTGGAATGATTTGGAATGCATGCATTAATATTGTAAAGTGATCTTCTCAATATCATGGTGTTTTACATGGTTTATATATGATGAGAGGGAGTTTCTTGCTGTAACTACGTTCTTGCTTTAAAGGGAAAGAATTGTATGTGATTGAATAAATTGACAT
The DNA here is from genome assembly GCF_002878395.1 of Capsicum annuum. Lineage (NCBI taxonomy): Eukaryota > Viridiplantae > Streptophyta > Magnoliopsida > Solanales > Solanaceae > Capsicum > Capsicum annuum. Next base: position 41,570,575 of record NC_061117.1, read on the forward strand.
GACCACCATATGTTTTTAAGTCTTGCAAAAGAGATTTTTTGCATAATCTTTCTTGAGATTTTAAAGTGATGACTTTATTGTAATGTTATGAATCTTGGGTGGTGATGTGCATGTTTTGAATATAATGGGCTGGGAATTTGATATAATATTGATTGCAAGTCAGGGTATGATGAACCCGATGATGACATGCCCTCAATAAAATTAGTATTGATCATTTTGAAAGTATAAAGCATGATTTCTAAGAATTAAAATTTGGGCTTAAGAGTGCTAATCGGTTACTCGAAGAAGGTGTTTAAGTGTAAGAGCTCATCGTTGGAAACCGTAGTTGCTGTTATGGGTATTATCCAGAAAGGGGGACAATCGGGATAATGTGGAAGTCATGTAAGGGTGATGCCACAGTATACTTGTAAGGGGGTATACCAATTTATTAAAACTTCAATCCTTGCAGCATACTTGGATTGGAGGCTTAGGCCCCGAGTCAAGGGCGGATTCCATATAGCCCATGGAATTACATACTATAGAGTGTACTAATTAGATCGAAAGAGTAACAAAGTGTTGAGTTATGATTGCAAGAAAGTTTTTTTTGAAACTCTAGATTATTCCCATGTGTCTTATTTAACTTCTGTGTAATATTTTATGAAATGCTCTCATCTATTTTGTTTAAAAATGTGTTATTTTGAGTTGTTTTATATACTAGTACATCTGTATTGACTCTCTATATTTCAGGATCTGAGACACAATTCCAGGGTCCCGCTGAGTCGTAGATTGATTGGTCAGAGATTGGCAGTTGGTGAGCCTCTCTTATTTCAGAAGGCCTAATGTATAAGTCATTGTTATTTTATTTTTATTTATGGTCCGACTGGGGGCTTTGTCCCAGTCTTCGGAGAGAGGTTATTTTCAGTCAGTAGAGATTTCACAGACTAGTGTTAGATGTTGTTAATCTTTATGAACTCATTTCAGTGTTGAGCAGTTTGAAATAAAAGTTGACCATGATTCTGTATTATTTTATATTATGCATTTTTCCTTTATATTATATAAATATGTGTATGATTATCAGATAGAGAAAGGCGCTGGGGCTTTCACGGTTCGGGATACTTGTCGTGGCTAGGGCCTCGCTCGAGTCGTAAAAAACTTGGTATCAGACCACGGTTCATGGTCCCAGGGTATTTATGAAATCATGTCTAGTAGAGTCTTGCTTATGGGTGTGTTGTGCACCATAATTATAATCAGGAGACAACCAGGCATTTAGGAGTTGTTTCTTATTCATTCATACTCTAGTTCGTGTTATAGCGCCATCCATAAGAAAGTGGTCCAAAATTCCTTCCCTGTTCTAATTTCATGGGCTATGCCTCATTGTCAAGGAGATACAAGTCTAAGAGTCTAGCTCTCCATCTATTTGGTTCTGTCTGATTGAGTTATCCATAAAGAGTTGTGAGATAGAACAAGGACTTGAGAGTAGGCCATTAGTGCTTCAAGGTGTATTGATTTGAGAGTATACCTTTATCTTGATGAAATTGTGCTTTTCCACCTGAGGTAAGAAGTGTATTCAGTGCTCTTTCAAAATTCTTGTTGCGAATGTCATGCATAATGGTAAGGAGGTGTAGAAGAATATTGGAACTGTATTTCCATCCGAGTAGTAGTGTATGTTAAAGTATCAAGACCTATTAGTAGTGAAATGGGCCAAGAAGTTGGCGTTATGAAGTGACAAGGTTAGAAGTCAGAGTGAGGGTAACTTTTGTATAAATAAATAGTTTTAGTTGTATAACCATTGATTGGGGGATGGTTTTCCATATTATAGTGATAGACTAATGTGGTAGAAATATTTGTAGATTGTATGGCAGTCTGTGAAGGAAGTGACAATATATGATTATTATTTATTCAAAATAGGGAAGGATCTCAGAATGGATAGTTATGGTGGTTGTAGAAATCATTCATAGGTTTTGAATGGAAAGGGGTAGATTAGTCAATAAGTTATGGGTAGAAATTTATTGTTGTACATGGAATTTTGAAGGTAGTGGTGATGTTTGCTTGGGTAAGTTAATATGATGTGAGGGAGTGGAATAAGTAGATAAGATTGTAATGGGTTATAATATAAGATTAAGATCGACTATCCCTATTATGTGGCTTCAGTCCTTTAATTGTCTTTTCTCTAGTAGTTATAAACTAGTACTGCTTGTGAGAAGATATGTAGAAGATTTTAAGGGGTAGAAATGATGTCGTGGAGAGGATGAACTTATGGGCCATAGTTAAATGAAATATGACATTTAGGTTGACATTTCTATTTGATTGGTTGGTATAGTATATGGCATGCTCCATATGATTGGTATTGTTAGAAAATAGGCTTAAATTTTAGAAGTGAAGTATGGTGATAATAGTAGATTAACACAAATGATGTGTATTTTGAGAGAACGAACTTTTAGGCTTGATGGGAGGTGTGCAATAACCCAGGTTGGAAACTGGTAGAAAAAGGAGTGGACAATTATGATATATTTATATACATGAGATTAGTATTAGAACGACGAATTGTGGTTGAGTCGTTAAGTGGATAAGAACGTGAGTATAAAGGAATAAGATGAACCCTAGGTAGCAGGTTGTTAGATAAAGTTTTATGTGTATAAGTATTTGGTATACCTAGTCTGTGTTATTGAAATTTTTAGTATGGAGACATTTGGGAAAGGCTAAGGAGTTGTTGTATGGTGTTCATTATAGAGGAATTGAGAAAATATAGGTAGGCAATATGTGCCTTTTATATAGTTTCGAAAATTTTGTTAAGTTGTAAGTTGTGTGATTAGAAGTGTAAAGATAGCATTCTAAGGAATTGATGATGGAGTGTTAAGTGTTTAGAAATGTGGGTGTCTATGCCTATGAGGATGGTAGTCGTAAGTTAATGACCTTAGGGGTTAGAGGAAATTATGATTTAGTCTCCCTGGAAGGGGGAGGTTCTAGAAAGAATTTAGTATCTTTATATATTTATGAAGGGGAGTTTGTGTTCATGTGTATATTGATACCCCTTTGTGATAAGGAGTGTGGATGCGTATGCTCATGAGAGTGGGAGTTGTAGAGTGATGGCTATAGTGGTTAGCAAAATTTAAGAGTTTCATTTTTTTGGAAAGCAAGGCCTTCAGAGTATAGTTCATCAGGGAGAGTTTAGAGTTTAAGTTTATGGTGATGTCCCATTTGCGTTGAGAGTTGTGGCTATAGATTTTGATGTTAGGTTATCTTTGCAAGTCTAGGGGTGTGACTTTGTCCTAAGGGTGAGATGATGGATTAAAGTAGTTCCCAAATTTTCTTGTGGCGTCAAGTTTCAAGTAAGAATCATGATAAATTAATTCCTACTCAAGCAAGCTCCTCCTACTTCGATTTGAATGGACATCTACCAATGTCATTTGTAATCAAGTCCTGCCTATGTCTAAGGTTTGATCTCTCTATGTAACTCATGTCATGTTCTGACCTCCAAAGTAGAAGAAATAATGTCTTTCAATAACCCAATCCTTTAAGTATTCAAGCCATATGTTATGTTGCTCATGATCCATAAAGATTTATGTCTCACAACATGCTTGGTCCTAAGAAAATATATTTCTATATGTCACCGATTCATTCTATGCTAGAATTATCCAAAGTGATAAATTTTATGCTAACTCGTGGGAAATTTCAGTTCTTTAAATGAGGATCAATCGCGTCAAGTTGAAATCCTTGTCTTAGTTGCTAACTACATAAATTTTGGCTTTGTGCCATATAGGTCATGATATGTGCACCTATGTTTCTCATTGTGGTCTATCCTAAGAAACTATGTTGTGTTGTGTTTATGCCGAGCGACTCCTTGCTTATGATCTGGACAACTGGATATATGAAGCACTTCGTGCCTATTTTATCGTATCTTTACCTCATGTCGCTCCTTGAGTAGTGCAATAAGTATAAGTTGTGGTATGACAAGCGTTACTTCCATTCATGATGTCTATGATCGGGTCTCTCAATGACCCTCCGTATTGACAAGCATTACTTCTATTCATGATGTCTATGATCGGGTCCCTCAATGACCCTCCGTATGTTGGTATGATAGTGGTTATGGAAGAGTAGTAATGTGTTAGGTAGGGGAGTAGATGTTCTTGAAGGTGAAATTTTTTTTATGTGATTTCTTGCGCTAATTTTTTTTATGTGATTTTGTTACGTGTGATAGTTAAGAAGGAGTTAGGTGGCAAAAACCTTAGTGAAAATGATTGAATTGGTTAGTCTTAGTGGGGAGTCCTTGAAGTGGGTGTAGTAATGATAGGCTTGAATGTTCTGATTGTTGAAAATACAAACCAATGCATTGTATGGTTAGCACTCCTTGATTTAAAACTTGAGTGTGTTTGAATGTAGTGGTAAGGTGAAGTAAATCTTCTTAAAGGGATATGGGATCTGGAGTCCCATAGCTTAAACTAGCACCTTTTTTCTCTGAGTTAGGCTTCAACATAGGAGTATTATATAGTAGGACTTAAACTCGTGTGGTTAGATGTGTGTTGGGAGAATTGTAAGTTGGAAATGATGAGGCATGTAATTTATTGTTTGGGGCATAGAGAAGTAATGCCTTTAAGTTTAAGTCTTTTCGTTGTATGGAGAATGTTTCTATTTTTATGTTGTCACAACCCAAACCGAGGCCCTGGCCGTGACGAGCATCCCGAACCATAAAGGCCCGGACACCCTTCTAACTTGAAATCATATACACCATTTATACACAAATAAGGAAATGAAGAAATTATTACAAACAGAATCATGGTCATCAATCTGATATAAAGTTAGCAATGGAGAATAAAATCCAAAATCATCTAACAACATCTGTAAACCGTTGGCGAAATACCTACTACATGATCACTAACACAATCTAAAAACTGGGACAAGGCCCCCAGTAGACCAAAACTATAACTAATACTAATTGTTGGAAAGTAAACAGGCCTTCTGAAATATAGAAGGCTCACCAACTGAACACTGCAACTCTTTCTAATGAAATCTACTGCTTATCTAGAACCCTAGACTGAGCCTCAAAACCTGAGAGGTAGGGGGTGGGGGTCAATACAGATGTACTGGTGCGCGAATAAATCAAAATAACAAGTTTGCATAAATATAAAATAGTTGAGAGTGGGTTACGAAACATCATGCATAAAATAGTTTCAAAACACATGGGTTCTTTTTTGAAAATTATAAACCATTCTTGACAATACCGTTTCTGATCTTTGTATTACTTCTGAGTTAGTGGCACTCCCTTACAAGTCTGATATTCCACGGGCTATATGGAATCCATAATTGACTCGGCGGGAAAGCCCCCAATCCAAGTGTGCCGCAAGGGTTGGAGTGTCTGAGTCTGATACGCCACAGGGCACTAGGCCAGCATATAATAATAAACCTGGATCGACAAATTGCGGTTTTGGGAAATGAGTTATCTGAACTCATGCCTTCTTTGGGGAACCACCTAAGCTCTCTTTATGCTCAATTTTATCCTGTTCTGAATCATGCATATTTCTAGTTTCAACATCTGAAAATCTGATTTCAAACATGTATTCTATTCTGTTCTGAATTACTATGGCTTTAACTGAGTTGGTATCGTCACACTAGGACTTGAAAGTCCTAATTCTAAGCCACATTGTACCATGCATGATTCATTCATGAAAACTCAATTCAGACCCCCCAAACATGAAAATAGTTTATGAGATTTCATCTTCCGAAACATAAGTCAAAACTATGCAAGAATCCTTCAAACATATGGTGGTCATGTGCTTTTGACAAAATCATGCACTCTTTCGTTATATGAATATTTTCAAAATTTATCAACGTAGCTACCCTTTCTTTTGAAATCAAAATCATAATCCAATTATAACAATACTTAAGGCATTTCATATCATGATTTTCAATGATGCATTCAAGATAATCCATAGCATATGATAAGTAAAGAAAATCATAACAAAGAGAGGGATTTTTACATGAATAATTCAAATCAATTGGGGAAGGCCTAAAGACCAAAACAATATCATCAATGTTTCTAAAACATGAATATATTCATAAATCCGAAACCCTTTTCTTAAAATCATGATTTCTATGCCCATGAGATTTTTAGGAAAACCCCGCGTACATTAAATTAGAATCTTTTGAATGAACTCTCGCATTAAGAATTCTATACGAACAATTGATGGGTGCTTCTTGTAGCCCTCGTAATGGGGATTTCGAATCTCAAGTAAATTTTGAAATTTTACCATTGAATTTTGAGGGATCTTGACTTTTATTTTGGGACTATGGGGTTTGGTTCTTGAGTAATTAGAATAAAATAACCATCTTTTGGTCAATTGACGCTTAAATATCTCGTTAGTGTACGATAGGGGATGGGAAATGTCCATTTTACCCCTAAAGAAATGAAAAATATCGCAGAAATTTCTGCCAGTTGACAGGCTGATATGTTGAAGTAAAACGGGAATAGCTTTTGACTGAGAAGTTAGATTTGGATAAAATTAGTGGCATTGGAAAGAAGACTCAAAGATCTTTCATTAGATATATATAATCTCTCCCAGTTCATTATATATCAGAAGTTATGATCGTTTGAAATTGACCCTGAATCTGCCCCTAAAATGCGTCCAAACTGCGCCCAAAATGCTGGAGCATTTCAACGGCTTTTCAAACCAGTATGTTTTCCCCTAAAATGCACCCAAGATGTACTATTGTCTTTCTCCATAGTATATCAACAAAAAGATAAAGAAACGAAGGTCGGGAAGGTCGAAAATAAAATCCTCAAATATAGGGAATTCAAAATGAGAATAAGTCTCTTTGACACTTAGAAATTTTTTTTTAAGTCTTCAATTCTATAAGCAAGCTACTACGAGATAACACATGGAGAATTTTTACAAGGCGTTACATATGTCCTGCAAGAATCTCATCTCATGTCTTGTATCAATTTTAATTAGGCCGAGAATTCTTAGGAAAATTCACATCTTCCAATGTTTTGATCATGTGCTATAAAACACATGCCAAGATCATGTCGATGTCAAGTTTCGTTACCTCATACTTCATGCTTACACGTTTCCCTAAGGGTTTTCATAAAGCTTATTCGCTGCCTTCGTATATTTTGTTGAGGAAAATTATTTAATACGATGTTACGTTCTTTATTCTATACTTTTAGAGCTTCAAAAAGTCCCTAGCCATCATTCGGGGATGAATGATCCCAAGGGAAAGATAATGTAACACCCCACACCTTTTGACTAAAATTTGAACCGTTCTTTCTACACATATGGACCCAAACCTAATTATTCTTAGTTAAAATCTATTTGATGATCAATTATATAGTGTGTTAATACCTTTGAATAAGAATTGAGGTCACAAAATCCTAGAACTTAAAGACGAGTTGGAAACTCTTCTATCGATTAAGTTTTGGTGAATATCTAAACTTGGGTCAACATCCATCGATCATAATTTCTTGAATTTAAAGAATTAGAGGGTCTACTATATATGACATGAAAGGTCTTCGAGTCTTCTTTCCAACTCAATTGGTTTCACCTTAATCTGATATCGAATTAGAAAATTATGCTCATTTTACTTCAAAGTGTCTGTCTGCCAATATGTGACGATGAAGTTGATGACCGATCAGCAAGGTGACGGCCCATCGGCCCTAGTCGTCAGCCTAAGGCAGTGAATGGTAAAAATCAGCCAAAAAAGTGATGACATAGGTGACGACCTATCACCTGAGTGACGGGTTATCAACCATGGTCGTCAACTGGTGAAACTCTTCTACTTCTTTGGTTTCTTTAGGGGTATTTTGGTCTTTTTCTAACCCTAAAATCTACTCCATGAATATAAATTGTATCCTAAGCGTTATACTCCATCTTTAATCAGTTTTACAACATCTCAATCCTCTCTACTCTAAAGAACAAGGAAAATTATGATTTTCTCCCAGAACAAGAAACGAAGAAGCTAATCCTTTCAATTCAACATTCTCAAGAAAGTTTTCAAGATTAAGGTTCCATTTTTCAAAGTAAACAACCTAAGATATGTGGTACCACTCTAAAAATCTTGGACATAATTTTAAATATTTTATCAAGATTAAAGATCCCTAATTATGTTTTATAATGAAGTATTCGACATTGCTTTCGAAAAGTATGCATCATGGGATTGTTTTGATAAAATTATATGTTGTCATGAATCACTTTTCATGAAAATTAAATTATAACTATATAACTATATATATATATATATATAAATGATTTTGTGTATTTTGTAATGTTGATTGAGAGAATGAGTATGGATTCCCTCTCTTATTAGGAACTAAAGTTCATATTTTCATTGTGAATGATTTGGAATGCATGCATTAAGATTCGAAAGTGATCTTCTCAATATGAAGGTGTTTGACATGGTTTATATATGATGAGAGGGAGTTTCTTGCTTTAACTGCATTCTTGCTTTAAAGGGAAAGAATGTGTGTTCGGTTCGAAATCGAGAGGGCGTCATGCGGAAGCTATTAGTTGCAAACTATTGAGACGATAAATCAAACGAAAAAAAACATACTAAAAACATGATTATTATATAGTTTGGCCAATTGCCCTACATAAAACCTAATATTAAAGAAAACATAAAATTATTAGAGATAAAATCTCCCCTAAATAAAACTCTTTAAACGACTACATTGTGGATGCTATTGTGTTATGGTATGAGATGGGGGGTCTTCTATTTATAGATGTCCAAAACCTTTCCTCCAAGAAAGAGGTTAGCCAAATATGAAAAAGAATTATATTTTTTTCTTTCAGAAAAAGTAAAAGTAATTATGGTAACTTTTATTTTCCTTCTAAGAAAAAATAAAACTTAAATATAGTAAGAAAATATGGGAAAAAACCCTAACAAATCTCCCCTTTTTGGCTTGATTTTCTTCACTTGATCCGTCTTCTCTTCAGATAACGTGCATGAACTTCGTTCTTGATATAATCTTCATAACTGCTATTTGCCATGGTTCAAAATAATGTAGTTTGACCAAAATCTTCATTATCGCCCAAATTGTTGCAGTTTGATTTTGAAACCGCTTTGAACCTGTTTAATCTCGTCTCACCACACTATTGTACCATTGAAACATAAGCTCTGATACCAATTGTTAGGTTCGAAATTGAGAGGCCGTTATGCGAAAGCTATTAGTTGCAAACTATTGAAACGATAAATCATACGAAAAGAAAAATATACTAAAAACATGATGATTATATAGTTTGGCCAATTGGCATACATATAAAAACCTAATATAAAAGAAAACATAAAACTATTAGAGAGAAAATCTCTCCCTAAACAAAACTCTTTAAACGACTACATTGTGGATGCTATTGTGTTATGGTATGAGAAGGGGGGGTCTTCTATTTATAGATGTCCAAAACCTTTCCTCAAAGAAAGAGGATAGCCAAATATGGAAAAGAATTATATTTTTTTATTTTAGGAAAAGTAAAAGTAATTATGGTAACTTTTATTTTCCTTCTAAGAAAAAATAAAACTTAAATATGTAAGAAAATCAGGGCAAAAACCCTAACATTGTATGTGATTGAATAAATTGACATGACCACCGCATGTTTTTAAGTCTTGCAAAAGAGGTTGTTTGCATAAGCTTTCTAGAAATTTCGAAGTCATGACTCTATCGTGATGTTATGAATCTTGGATGGTCATGTGCATGTTTTGAATATGATGGGCTGGGAATATGATATAATATTGACTTGTAAGTCAGGGTATGATGATACCCAGTGATGACATGCCCTCAATAAAATTAGTATTGATCATTTTGAAAGTATAAAACATGATTTTAAAGAATTAAAATTTGGGCTTAAGAGAGCTAATTGGTTACCCGAAGAAGGCGTTTGTGTCACGACCTGGGTCGGGGCCTGGACGTGGCACGCACCTGATACTATAGCTAGTATGAGCGATTGTTCTGGCATATCACCCGAGCATACTTCTAATGCAAATGTATAAAGCGGAAGTAACATAGAATTAAATTATTATTTTCTCAAGATATAAAACTTCACCCAAATTTATTAATAACGCATTATGTCCAACAACACCAATAGTTATGATAAATGAAGACTGGAAATTACAAAGTTTGCTTGACAACTACGCTAGCCTGTGAAGCCTCTAATAATAACCAATACTGAAAGGGAAGAAAATATATAATAATAATCATCATATCTCGTTCGTCCTCCTGGTGGGAAAGAGGCTCACTTATAGCAGAAGATAGAGATCCTAATGAGATGCCTAACCGAGAACTGGAGCGCTAGAACCTACATCATGAAACGATGCAGCGCCAAAGGCGGTCAATACGTGGAATGTATTGGTATGTAAAATTATTTCAAGAGGATAGTATAGTAAGAGCCAATAAAAGACAACAAAATTCAAATTAAAAGTAAGTGGAGACAACCGGAAGGGAACAAAAACATAAACTAAACATATAATTTACTAAGGTAAATTTATTTCCTTTGATTATTTGTGAGAGAAAGTAGTGAACCGTCATAAACCACCATGTAAGCGCATGGAGTCTGATCTCGGCCCGATCAGCTAAGCCGTCCTATATCTTGCCGGGAATAGGACATGATATGACATGATTTTCTAGCAAGTAACCATGGTTAGCCCCTTTTCGGGACACATGAAAAAAGAGAGTCATCCGATTTATAGAATAATCTCTATCCTATGTCGGCAAACATAGTTTTGGAAATTTGTTTTTTTAAACCTATGACTTTACGATCGGCTAACTAACTCCCTTTTGCTCATGAGATTATTATATTCAAAGTGTTGGCCGTATTAGGCCCATGCTCGTGATTTAGCCTTTTTAGGCTCATGTACATAATTTGGCCCTTTTTGGCCTCAAGTTGGGAATTCACTTATTCTGTATTCATGAGATTGATACCTTTTCATCACATTCAGAATAGCTAAAAACATTCTGTTAAGGATTCATCAACACGATTTCTACAACTTTTGAGAGATTATGTTTAGGGGTTAACTGGAAAGATGGTAATTTATACATGGTGTAATCGCTGGGATAACTAAATCTGTCCAAAAATAATTCTTAAGTATTAAATAGGATTTTAATTGTAAGTCTGGAAAAATCCTTGGAGCGGAAAATCCTTGGAGCATCGCTGTAACTACTGAAGCTATAATGAGTGCTTCGCAACTTTGTCATAATCAACTAAAACACATTTACAAAGGGAATCATGCTTGCAAACATTAATCCTAATTGGACCACTATAACGAACAGGCACATATCACAGGCAAGAACAATAAGCCAACATAGTTTACTGTAGAGCGTCAACCAAACATCATATCACTAGTTTACAACATAAAATAAAAAAAGGGCAACCTAAAGTCAATATTTATTAGTTCAGTAGCCTTAAATAGATTGCACATACATTAGAGAGAGACCCAACATAAGACAAAATCCGTTAGCACCAAGGTAGTTAGTTTGCGATAATTAAGGACCTTTGAAATCGTAGCAATTACAGAAACTCGGTTTTACAGGGATACCTAACATGGGCTTTGACTCTTCTGCCAGACTCAAATTTTTCAGAACTTCACAAAACAACTTAGGCAACCAGGGAAAATTCTTTAATATATACAAACACTAAGTTCCTAATCCATGCACGAAGTTAACAATACCAGACAATGTGGAGGGAAGCAGGTTATAAAACATAAAAGAGAACATCCAGGAAAGTGAGGAAAGTGAGCAAGAGACAATTTTACATACCTTAAAATGTTTAAAGGACTTTAGATCGCAAGGATAAGCTTGATCACTTGAGCCAACCTATGGTGCTTCTTAGAAGTTGAGTTTGTGAGAGAGATTAAGACTGTTGGGAAGTGATATTAAGTCGTGAAACTGGTGGATGAAGAGGTGGGTTTAATATAAGAAATTGAGGAAAATAAAGAGACAGCTAACCACATAAAACTAATGGGATATAAAAGATATTTATTTGCAGGGAAATAAAAGTAACGTGTTATTTGCTGGAAACAAAAAAAAAGTAACGTATTTGCAAATAAATTTCTGGATCCAATGAATAAAAAGAGTTTTTAATTAATTGGGATAATGTTAAAACAAAAAGACAAAATTGCCCTTGAAGGTTCTCACAAAGAAAGGCTATGAGATGTTACAATATCTCCCCCTTGGGATCATTCGTCCTCGAATGAAGGTTATATATCCGTATAAAACTCAATGCACAGAATTAGGGGATGAAACTTCTACTAATGAACTTTACTTATGATTATATTTTTCACTATAACGCAGAAACTCCAAAGAGAAACTCAGAAAGACAAATTATAAACATGAATTATGAACAAACGACTAGACATAAGCACGATTTAAGACAGGAATACCATGTGGCTTGATTTTAAAAAGCAAAAAGCAAGAATTTATGGAATATCATGAGTAAGGATTTGCATTATTACCTTCATTGCCTTCCTCTTGAGAAGTGAATAGGTGAGGATATCTTGCCTTCATATCTTCCTCTGATTCTCATGTAGCTTCCCCAAATTTTTGATTTCTCCACAAGACCTTTACCGAAATAATTTCCTTTTTTCTCAACTTGCAAACTTGATGATCCAATATCTCAATGGGAACTTCTTCATAATTCAATATATCTTTTATACCAACACTCTCTATTGGGACTATAAGAGTAGGGTCACCCACACACTTCCTAAGTAAGGATACATGAAATACTGGATGGACCAAGGCCAGTTCAATAGGCAAATCTAACTCATAGGCAACCTTTCCAACTTTTCTCAAAATCTGGTAAGGACCAATATAACGGAGACTAAGTTTTCCCTTCTTTCCAAAATGCATGACACCCTTCATTGGTGACACCTTCAAGAATACCCAATCATTTACCTCAAACTCTAAGTCCCTACGCCTCCTATCTGAGTAGGATTTGGGCGACTTTGAGCAGTTTTCAACCTCTCTCGAATAAACTTAACCTTCTCGACAGCTTGATATACCAAATATGGGCCTAATAACTTAGTTTCACCAATTTCAAACCACCCAATAGGAGATCTACATCTTCGCCCGTATAGATCTTCAAAAGGAGCCATCCGAATACTTGAGTGGTAACTATTATTGCATGCAAACTCAATAAGAGGTAGGTGCTCTTTCCAATTTCCTTTGAAGTCAAGTACACACGCCCTTAACATATCCTCTAGCATCTAAATAGTGCGTTCTGCTTCACTATCCATCTGAGGGTGGAAAGCAGTACTAAAGTTCACCTGCGTACCTAAATATCTCTGTAAGGACCTCTAAAAATTAGTAGTAAACCGAGGGCCTCTATCTGAAATGATAGACATGGGGTTCAGTGCAACCTGACAATTTCTCAAATATACAATTGGGCATAATCTTTAGCTGAGTATGTCATCTTAACAGGCAAGAATTGAGCAGACTTAGTCATCCAATCCACAATTACCCAAATTAAGTCATGTTGATGCTGAGAACGTGGTAACCCAGTCACAAAATCCATATTTATCATATCCCACTTCCATTCTGGAAGAGCTATATCTTCAGCAAATCCACTAGGTTTTTGATGCTCGACCTTAACCTGCTGATAATTTGGGCACTTAAGTACAAAGTCAGCAATATTTCGCTTTATGTTGTTCCACCAGCAAATTTCCCTCAAATCATGATACATTTTGGTGGATCCCGGGTGAATGGAGTACCTGGAATAATGTGCTTCTGCCATGATCCATTCTCATAATCCATCAACATCTAGGACACAGTCTTCCCTGGTACCTCAGAACACCATCTCCCCCTTTCTCAAAAGCCATAATCTTTTGTTGTAGAACTTCTTCCTTCAATTGCAAAAGAATGGGATCATTATTCTTCTTTTCTTTAACTTCTGACACCAGGGATGATTCTGATATATTCTGTACAACCACTCCACCGTCCTCAGAGTCTAGGAGTCGGACTGCTAAATTAGCAAGATAATGAATATCTTTTGTGAGTCCTTTCTTCTCTTCCTCCACATGTGCAAGAATCCCCATAGACAATCTACTAAGAGCATCTACAACTATGTTTGCCTTACCAGGATGAAAGAGCAAACTTAAATCATAGTCCTTGAGTAACTCAAGCCACCTCCTTTGCCTGATATTCAACTACTTCTGACTAAAAACATATTCGTGGCTTTATGATCAGTGACAATATCAACATGTACCCCGTAAAGATAGTGATGCCAAATCTTCAAAGAAAAGACCACAACTGCTAATTCAAGATCTTGGGTAGGGTAATTCCTTTCATTATTTTTAAGCTTCCTCTAGGCATAGGCTATAACCTTAACATGTTGCATCAATACACAACAAATACCAACCCATTAAGCATCACAATAAACCACGAAGCCTTTATTTCCCTTTGGTAAAGTCAACACAGGGGCGGAGGTCAATCTATCTTTTAGCTCCTGAAAACTCTTCTCACATGCCTCTGACCATTGAAACTTGACCATTTTCTGAGTTAATCTAGTTAAAGGAGCGGCAATGGAGGAAAATCCCTCCATAAATCTCCTGTAATAACCAGCTATACCCATAAAGCTTCTAATTTCAGAAGGTGTAGTAGGTTTGGGCCATTTTTTCACTACCTCAATCTTTTAAGAATCAACCTGGATGCCTTCACCAGAAATAATATGGCCCAAAAATGCTACTGACTCCAACCAAAATTCACACTTAGAGAATTTAGCATACAACTCATGGTCCTTACGTATTTGAAGAATAATCCTGAGATGATTAGCATGCTCCTCCTTACTTCGAGAGTAGACCAAAATATCATCAATGAAGATGATTACGAACATATCCAAATACGGTTTAAACAACCTATTCATAAGGCCCATAAAAACTGCAGGAGTGTTAGTCAAACCAAAGGACATGAATAAAAATTCAAAGTGACCATATCGGGTTTGGAAAGCTGTCTCCGGAATATCACATTCTCTAACTTTTAACTGATGGTAACCAGATCTGAGAACTATTTTAAAAAAATACTTGGCACCCTGTAGATGATCAAATAAGTCATTTATTTTAGGAAAAGGGTACATATTCCTTATAGTGACTTTATTCACCTAGCGATAATTGATGCACATCCGAAGTGAACCATCTTTCTTACGCACGAACAAGACTGGAGCACCCCAAGGAGAAATGCTAGGCCTTATAAAACCTTTATCAAAAAGATCTTTCAACTGCTCTTTCAACTCTCTTAACTCTGCAAGAGCCATTCTATATGGTGGAATAGAGATAGGCTGAGTGTTAGGAAGAAGATCAATCTCTAAATTTATTTCCCTATCGGGAGAAACTCCTGCAAGATCGTCAGGAAAAACTTTCGAATACTTATTGACAATAGGAACAGACTAGAGAGAAGGTATTTCTGACTTACAATCTTTGACTCAGACCAGGTGGTAAATACACCCCTTGGATATTATTTTTGGAGCCTTAAGATATGAAATGAACTTCTCTTTAGGCATGATAGGGCTACCTTCCTATTCAAGAAGTGGTTTGTTGGGAAACTAAAACTTGACCACCCTTGTTCTACAAGCAATGGAAGCATAACATGAATGCAACCAGTCCATACCTAATATAACATCAAAGTCCACCATGTCCAACTCAAATAAGTCGATTGTGGTATGTTAATGGAGGACGGTAACTACACAATCTCTATAAACTCGTCCAGCAATAATAGACTCGCCAAAAAAAGTGGAAAAAGAAAATCGCTCTAGGATTTCTTCGAGGAAAACTCTAAACTTCATATCTACATATGGGGTCACAAAGGAAAAGGAAGCACCAGAATCAAGTAGCACATAAACATCATGAGAAAAGACTTTCAACATACCAGTAACCACATTAGGAGAAGCCTCCAAATGCTAGCAATTTCCCAAATCATACAAGAGATTCTAAACTCTACCGGTCCCCAAAGTAGTGCTCTGACCTGCTGTAGGAACTGAAGTAGAAGATTGGGCTCTGTTTCCCCCATTAACTTTCTTTACTGATGGACAATCCTTTTGCATATGACCTCGCTGACCATACCCATAGCATATACCTTTGCCGTAACGACACTTGCCTGGGTGATTCTTTCCACAAATAGTACAAGTAGGATATGATGGGACCCACTGACTTCCCCTCTTCTGTGAGTAAGAACCTTGAACCCTAAAATTTTGATTTGTCTGAACATGATGGTCGATCCTAGGCCTTGGTGTAGGTGTATTAGCATAAGACGGGGCAGGTCCAGATGACCTCTTATGATAGAAATTTTTGTTTCCATTTCCTGAGTGCTGTTGAGTAGACTCATTACCTGCTGACTTGTCCCTCTTATTATGAAATTCCTCCCTATATCTTTGTTTTTCATCCTCAACCTGTTGAGCATACACCATCAACCTAGAAATATCCATATCACTAATTAACACCGCTTTGCACTCTTTTCATACATGTTTTGCAAGTCCAGACACAAACTTCAGCATCTTAGCCCTCATTATAGATACCAACTCTGGAGCATATCAAGACAATTTAGTGAACTTAAGACCATACTCCTTTACACTCATCTTTTCCTATTTTAAATTCACAAACTCTTGTACCTTGGCCTCCTTTAGCTCTTGTGGAAAGAAATGGTCAAGGAAAGAATCCATAAAATCATCCCATACAGCAGAAGGTGCATTTTCACCACGAACAAGCTCCCACTGATCATACCATATGCTAGCAACATACTTCAACTGGTAGGATACCAACTCAACTCCCTCGGTTTCACTAGCATACATAACCCTTAAGATCTTTTCAACTTCATTAATAAAATTTTGGGGATCCTCATCGACCTTGGATCCTGTGAACGTAGGTGGATTCATCTTAAGGAATACTTGGATCCTAGAAATGTTAGAAGATTCATAAGAGTTAGACCTGGTAGGACCCAGATGACTGGACTGAGATGCTACATGTTGCGTGAGGATCTGAATAGCCTATTTAAATTTGCCATTGGTAGCATCAGTGAGAGGAGGTTGTATAGAGGATGTCTTGGGTCTCCTTACTAGAGTAGGTACCACAGGAGGTGCATCAGTAGTAACATTCTGCCTAGGAGTGCGAGCTCCATATCTGGTATGCATCACATGAGTCGAGGGCATATTATTAGTGTTGGCACAGGAAGAAGCCCCAGTATTAGTAGTGGCCCTCTGGCTGGTAGGTGTTTTTGTTGGCATGATCTGAAACAAATAACAAGATGGAATTAAAATAACTCCATGGAGTTGAACTTTACCGAACGAACTAGAATATGAAAGAATGGAAAATATCTCCTAAATACCCTGTAGCCTTCTAGTTATAAGTGTGGCACGCTTCACACCTATAAAAAAATACTACTAGACACGGCTTCACAGACACCCTAGGACACTTGAACTCTGGGCTTTGATACAAAGTTTGTCACGACCCAAGCCGGGGCCCTGGACGTGGCATGCACCCAATACTATAGCTAGTACGAGCGATCGTTCTGCCATATCACCCGAGCATACTTCTAATGCAAATGGATAAAGTGGAAGTAATATAGAATTCAATTATGATTTTCTCAAGAGATAAAACTTCACCCAAGTTTATTAATACCTCATTATGCCCAACAACACCAATAGTTATGATAAATGAAGACTGGAAATTACAAAGTTTGCTTGACAGCTACGCTACCCTTTGAAGACTCTAATAATAACCAATACTGAAAGGGAAGAAAATATATAATAATAATCATCATATCTCGTTCATCCTCCTGGTGGGAAAGAGGCTCACCAATAGCAAAAGATAGAGATCCTAATATGATACCTGACCATGAACTTGAGTGCTAGAACCTACATCATGAAACAATGTAGTGCCAAAGGTGGTCATACGTGGAATGTATTGGTATGTAAAATTATTTCAAGAGGATAGTATAGTAAGAGACAATAAATGACAACAAAATTCAAATTAAAAGTAAGGGGAGACAACCGGAAGGGAACAAGAACATAAACTAAACATATAATTGACAAAGGTGAAATAACAAGAACATAAACTTAACATATAATTGACTAAGGTAAATTTAATTCCTTTTATTATTTGTGGGAGAAAGTAGTGAACCATCATAAACCACTATATGAGCGCATGGAGTCTAATCTCAGCCCGATCAGCTAAGCCGTCCTATACTTTACTGGAAATAGGACATGACATGACATGATTTGGTAGCAAGCAACCATGGTTAGCCCCTTTTCGGGACACATGAAAAAAGAGAGTCATCCGATTTACAGAAGAATCTCTACCCTATGTCGGTAAACATAGATTTGGGCATTTGTTTATTTTTAACCTATGCCTTCACGGTCAGCTAACTAACTCTCTTTTACTTATGAGATTATTATATTCAAAGTCTTGGCCATATTAGGCGCATTCTCGTGATTTAGCCTTTTTAGGATCATGTACATAATTTGGCCCTTTTAGGCCTCAAGTTGGGAATTCAATTATTTTGTATTCATGAGATTGATACCTTTTCATGACATTCAGAATAGCTAAAACATTTTGTTAAGGATTCATCAACATGATTTCCACAACTTTTGAGAGATTATGCTTAGAGGTTGACTGGAAAGATGGTAATTTATACATGGTGTAATCATTGAGATAACTAAATCTGTCCAGAAATAATTCTTAAGTATTAAATAGGATTCTAACTGTAAGTCTGGAAAATCCTTGGAGCATCGCTGTAACTGCTGAAGCTATAATGAGTGCTTCGCAACTTTGTCATGATCAACTAAAACACATTTACAAAGAGAATCATGCTTGCAAGCATTAATCCTAATTGGTCCACTATAACCAACAGGCACATATCACAGGCAAGAACAATAAGCCAACATAGTTAACTGTAGAGCGTAAACCAAACATCATATCACTAGTGTATGACATGAAATAAAAACAAGGCAACCTAAAGTCAATATTTATTAGTTCAGTAGCCTTAAATAGATTGCGCATACATTAGAGAGAGACCCAACATAAGACAAAATCCGTTAGCACCAAGGTAGTTAGTTTGCGATAATTATGGACCTTTGAAATCATAGCAATTACAAAAACTTGGTTTTGCAGGGATGCCTAACAAGGGTTTGACTCTACTGCCAGACTCAAGTTTTTCAGAACTTCACAAAACAACTTAGGCAACCAGGAAAAATTCTTTAATATATACAAACACCAAGTTCCTAATCCACACACCAAGTTAATAATACCAGACCATGTGGAGGGAAGCAGGTTACAAAACATAAAAGAGAACATCCAAGAAAGTGAGCAAGAGACAATTTTACATACCTCAAAACATTTAAAGGACTTTAGATCGCAAGGATAAGCTTGATCACTTGAGCCAATCTATGGAGTTTCTTAGAAGTTGAGTTTGAGAGAGAGATTAAGACTGTTGGGGTCGTGAAAATGGTAGATGAAGAGGGGGGTTTAATATAAGAAATTGAGAAAAAAAAAGAGACAGCTAAACACATAAAACTGATGCGCTATAAAAGATATTTATTTGTAGGGAAATAAAAGTAATCTGTTATTTGCTGGAAACAAAAAAAATGTAACGTATTTGCAAATAAATTTTTGGATCCAATGAATATAAAGAGTTTTTAATTAATTAGGATAATGTTAAAACAAAAAGACAAAATTTCCCTTGAAAGATCTCACAAAGAAAGGCTATGAGATGTTATAGTTTGAGTTTAAAGGATCATCGTTGTAAACCGTAGTTGCTGATACGAGTATTATCCCTAAAGGGGGATAATGTGGATGTCATATATAAGTGATGACAAAGTATACTAGTAAGGGGGTATACCAATTTATTATAACTCCAATCCTTGCGGCATACTTAGATTGGAGGCTTGGCCGGCGAGTCAAGGGCGGATTCCATATAGCCCATGGAATTACATACTGTAGGGTGTACCAATTAGCACGGAAGAGTAACAAAGTGTTGAGTTATAATTGCAAGAAAGTTTTTTGAAACTCTAGATTATGCCCATGTGTTTTATTTAACTTATGTCCAATGTTTTATGAAATGCTCTCATCTATTTTTTTTTAAAAACATGTTATATTTAGTTGTTTCACATACCAGTACATCTGTATTGACCCCTATATTTCAAAACCTGAGACACAATTCTGGGGTCCCGTTAAGCCATAGATTAATTGATCAGAGATTGTCAGTTGGTGAGCCTCCCTTATCTGGAAGGCCTAATGTATAAGCCATTGTTATTTTATTTTAATTTATGGTCCGACTAGGGGTCTTGTCCTAGTCTTCAGAGAGAGGTTTATTTTCAGTCAGTAGAGATTTCACAAACTAGTGTTAGATGTTGTTGATCTTTATGAACTCATTTCAGTGTTGAGCAGTTTGAAATAAAAGTTGACCATGATTCCATATTGTTTTATATTCTGCATTTTTCCTTCATATTATATGAGTGTGAGTATGATTGCCAGCTAGAGAAGGGCGTTCGGGCCTTCACGGTTCAGAATGCCCATCGCGGCCAGGGCCTCTGGTCGATTCGTGACACAAGGTGTATACCTTAATGCAAAAGGGAGTGGTCCTGATTTCAAGGCAACATTAATGATAACGTTCTCTCTAAATGTGAATAAATTAATTCTTTTGTAGATATAAGTATTATTCTCCAATTTAATTTGAATATTATTCCAAGACTAGCTCGTGCACACCTCAATTGATTCCAAGTTGTACCAATCTCCTCCTGTCAGTGACAAGTACCAGATAGTTTTGGCCACCCAAGGCTAAGATATATATGAAGAAATAACCTATTGCTTTTGTATTTACCGGAATTTGAATATGAAACCTCATGGTTCTAAATCCACTTCAATTGACCACAAGGTCACACCCTTCCGTGATCATTTACATTTTATCCTTAATTTTTCCTTATTTGCTCTTAAATCTTTAATACACCTCATTACCTGTTTGCTCTTTTGACTTTGATAAAACTATCTTATATGCATGTTAGAATAACAACTCTATTCCACAATAGTGTCTATTTTAGCATAATGGAAAGCAAATACGAGTATTCTACCACATTTTGTTTGAATATCTCAAAGAAACCATACATATAATCCAAATATAAAAATTAAATATTTCATTCGGTAAGAATGATACTTACAAAAATTATTAGCGCTCACAGGAAGATAATGTTTGTGGTAGCTTTTAGTAATTTTCTAACATGGAAGAGTGAAATATAAAAGCATGTTTTTTGTTCCAATAAATGTATCAAGTACTGATTTCAATATTGTCTTATGTTAAATCTTTGTTTCTAATTATAGGATCTCCTTGAACAGACCTTCCTTTACTTCCCTTACCCTCATAATCTTATTGTTGCTTAAAGCGTGTTGCATAGAAATACTATAGTTCCGCAAAAACTTACAGTGAGTCCATGCAACATCACTGTAAAAATTTAAAACAGGCTTGACAAACAGTTGTAAATAACATGATATTATGAATATCACATTGCTTTTGTCTTCACCCGAATGCATCATCTATGTGTTGGGAAATACAGGGACACTATGAAAGAGCCCGACAGGGTAGCAGTGGAAGAATACCCAAGTCTAAACTTTTCCTTCCAATTTAAACTAAGAGGAGACAAGCAAATCAATAAAAACAAAGTAATATGGCAGCAAATGAATTACCACACAAATGCGATAGGGAAAAAATAAAAGCAATCACACAAGACACCAAATTTACGTGGAAAACCCTTCGTTGTGAAGAGTAAAATAACATGGGACCAAACCTCCACTATAATCAACAAATAGTTACAATATTGTTCTCCAAAATGGACACAAAATAAGTGCCAAACAATAAAAAAACAATACATAAACCACAACACCAAACACTAGAGAAATAAAGGAGTGAAAGCATAAATAGTGCAGCTACTGTTTGGGAATAAAGAACAAGAGATACAGGCCACCAAATCAAGAACCTCCAGTTACTATTCAAAGGTTGAGATGAGAGGAACAAGCAGTCCAAATATTAGCTCAATCAAACAAGAAACAAAGAGGAAATTGCAATTTGAAGTTGACAGGTGTGGCTGAAATTTAGGTGCGAAAATCAGCTTTGTTTGTCTCTCTTTGGCTGCTGAAAACTCTCTTTTTGTGATAGTGAATAGGACCTAAAAAGATCAATATATATGCTCCATAGTAATGGGCCTATGGGTAAAAGTGGGTTGGTCTAAATTGGGCTTTATTTATCCACATAGGAAGGGAAAAAGACCCAATAACCCAACAATTCTCCCCTTCCCAACTATGTGGATGAGACCGCCATCCCGACGATCATGCAACAATCTTCAAACTTCCCTCTTGGCAAAGCTTTAGTCATCATATCAGAACCATTATCATCCATATGAATCTTCTCAAGTTCAAGCAACTTAGAATCCAACACATCCCGAATCCAATGGTATCTCACAACAATGTGTTTAGACCGACCATGAAATCTAGAATTCTTGCCAAGATGTATGGCACTTTGACTGTCGCAATGAAGCACATACCTTTCTTGTGCACAACCAAGTTCCCTCAAGAATCTCTTTATCCAAAATAATTCTTTACAAGCTACAACGGTAGCAATAAGCTCAACTTCTATAGTAGATAGAGAAACACATTTTTGCAACCTAGATTGCCAAGACACAGCTCCCCCTGCAAAGGTAACCAAATACCCTGAAGTAGACTTGCGAGTATCAACATCACCGACCATATTTTTATTAGTATAACCACAAAGAATAGGCTTTCCTGTACCAAAACATAAACCCAGACTAGAAGTGCCACAAAGAAATCTCATAATCCACTTCACAGCATTCTAATGTTCTCTTCCCGGATTAGAAAGAAAACGACTAACAACACCAACAACATGAGAAATATCCAATCTTGTCAAACCATTGCATACATCAAACTACCAACAACTGAAGCATAAGAAACTTTCTTCATATCTTTCTTCTCATCATCACTTGAAGGACACTGCTTCGTGCTCAACTTAAACTGTATAGCTAAAGGTGTACTGACAACCTTAGCCTTGTCCATGTTAAACCTTCAAAGTACTTTCTGAATGTACTTCTCTTGTGATAACCACAACTTTTCGGCCTTTCTGTCATGGAAAATGTGCATGCCAAAAATCTGCTTTGCTGGTCCAAAGTTTTTCATAGAAAAACACTTACTCAACTCTTGCTTCAACTTTTGAATCCTGTAAGCATTATGACCTACAACAAGTATGTCATCAACATAAAGCAACAGAATAATAAAGTCACCATTAGAGAATTTTTGCACAAAAACACAATGGTCTGAAGTAATCTTCTTGAAGCCCTGCTGACTCATAAAGAAACCAAACTTCCTATACCACTGCGTAGGAGCTTGTTTCAAACCATACAAGATCTTCTTCAATTTGCAAACATAATTCTCTTTTCCCTTGACTTTAAAACCTTTTGGTTGATCCATATAAATTTCTTCATCTAAGTCACCATAGAGAAAAGCAGTTTTAACATCCATTTGCTCAACCTCTAAATCTAGACTTGCATCTAAGCCTTGAACCATACGAATGGATGACATCTTTACAACTGGAGAGAACACCTCATCAAAATCAACTCCCTTTTTCTGGTTAAATTCCTTCACAACGAATCTAGCCTTGTACTGTGGAACTAGGTTACCCTCTTCATGCTTCACCCAAAAAAACCACCTGTTTTTCAAAGTTTTTCTATCTTTAGGCAGATTAACCAAATCAAAGGTATGATTATCATGTAAAGATTTAATTTCATCTTCCTTAGCATCAAACCACTTTTCTTTTTCTTTACTTTTTATAGCCTCATCAAGACTCTCAGGTTCTTCCCCGTCAGTCAAGAGTACATACTCATTGGGAGAACAACGAGATGAGGTATTCTCTTTCTAGTAGATCGTCTGAGAGAACTCTCTAGAACATCAACAACTCGTTGCTGATCAACCATATCAACTTGCACTGAAGTATCAACAATATCATGCTGGTCATTATGAACATGATCATTATCTTCATTATCTACTTAATTTTCATCATCATGAATATTTTCTTCGGGAGTAGTAGTCAGAGGAACTGGATCAACATCAACTAGACTCTCACTACTCTGAGAATCAACCTTTTCAGCTTTGTCAAAATCTTCAATTGTTTGGTCTTTAAAGAACACAACATCATGGATTCTAACAAATTTCTTCTCAACTAGATCATAGAAAGGATAGCCAAATTTATCTTAACTATAACCAATGAAGATACACTGCCTAGTTTGAACATCGAACTTTTACCTTTCATTCTTAGGAACATGCACAAAAGCTTTACACCCAAAGACTCTAAGATGATCATAAAAAACATTCTTACCAGACCAAACTCTGTTAGGGACATCACCATTCAAAGCAACAGTAGGATATAAATTAATAACATAAGCAACAGTATTAAGTGCTTCTGCCCAAAAGGAATCTGGCAGCTTAGCATCTGAAAGCATATATCTAACCCACTCAGCTAGAGTTCTATTCATCCTCTCTACCAAACCATTCAACTGAGGAGTTTTTGGAGGAGGTTTTTTATGCCAAATACCCTGCTCTTTGCAATATCTATCAAAAGGACCAGTATACTCACTACCATTATCTGAACAGATGCATTTCAATTTCTTCCCTGTCTATCTCTCAACCAAGGCCTGAAAATCTTTGAACACATCAAGTACTTGATCCTTGGAATTTAAAGGAAATACCCAGAGTTTGCGAGAATTATCACAATAAAAGTCACAAAGTAAAGTGCACTACCATGAGACCTTACTTTAAAAGGACGACATCAATTAGAATGCACTAACTCCAGGAAATCAAGCTTTCTTGAAGGTGGATGACTCTGAAAAGAAATCATTTTCTATTTACCGGCTAAGCAATGAATAGACTTCTTCAACTTTCCTTGTTTCACTCCAGAAAGTAAATTTTTCTTAGCCAAACTACCAATTCCCTTCTCACTCATATGACTCAACATTCTATGCCACAACTCTAATGAAGTATCATTCTCCACCAAGTTTATCAAGCCTCTAGAAGTAGAGCCCTGAAATATGTACAAGTTAGACAACTTGTCACCTCGAGCCACAATCATCGACTCGAGCCACAATCATCGAACCTCTAGTAAGCTTCCACTGGTCAGCACCAAGAGTGTTAACATAAACCTCATCATCAAGGTTCCCTACAGAAATCAAATTCAAGTGAACATCTGAGCATGCTTGACATTATTGAGAACTAGTTTGGAACCATTGTTACTTTCCAAATAAACAGTGTAAATGCCAAGTACTTTAACTTCATCATTATTGCCCATTTTCAACGTTTTAAAATTACCTGAAGTATAAGAAGAAAATAATTCCTTCTTTGGCGTAACATGAGAAGTAGCACCAGAATCCACAAACCTGCTAGAATCATCACGAACAAGATTGATGGCATTCTTACCACAAGCAACAAGAAGATTATCATTAGCAACAACTGCAACACGATTTTTATTATCTCCTTCATTCTTTTGCCATCTCATATCTCTCTTATGCTTGTAATAATATTTATGATATGCCCTTTTTTGTTGTAATAGTCATATGTTACATTCTTCAATTTGGACCTCGACTTGCTTCTAGTTTTATCTCTATTATTCGAACCTCTGGACTTATTTCTTCCCCTTTCTTTAGTAACCAAAATATCAGAGTGTGAAGATGAAGAAGATGAGGCTTGAAATCTTCTTCTCATCTCTTCATTCAAGACACCACTCTTAACATATTTCATAGTTACAATACCACCGGGAGCAGAATTAGTCAAAGAAACTCGAAGAGTCTCCCAAGAGTCTGGTAGAGTATTAAGAAACCAAAGTCCCTGAATTTCTTCATCGAACTTTACGCCCATTTCGGACAGCTGATCAAGGACCCCCTGGAAATCATTTATATGATTAGAAATAGGATTGCCCTCTTTATACCTGATATTCATTAATTGCTTAAGCAGGAACAACTTATTATTGCCAGTCTTCGAAGCATAAAGTGTATCGAGCTTGTCCCACAAACTTATGGCATGTGTCTCATTCACAACATGATTTCTAACATTATCTTCAACCTATTGTTTGATATAACCACAAACCTGTAAGTGCTCAAATTCCCAATCCTCATCTATAATGGATTGAGGTTTAGTAGATGTAAACACAGGTAGATGCATTTTCTTGACAAATAGAAGATCTTTCATCCTGCCTTTCCAAGTACGATAGTTACTACCATTCAAACACACCATCTTTCTCATATTTGCCTCCATCATTCAAATCAATAATCAATAACAACCCGGCTTTAATATCACTTTATCGGGACCGAAACAATCAAGTGTCATACGTAAGCTAGTAAAGCAAACTTCGAAAGATACCAAATAAGAAACAAATGAGAAATACACCAAAAGAGACATAATAATTTAATGTGGTTCGGTCAATCGACCTACATCCACAAAAGAAGATGAGCAATCCACTATATAAAAGAGAGTACAAACTGTCAAGAGAGACAACCACACATAATTCACTCAGAATAAAAGAGGCTCACACAAGTGATCCTGCAACACTTGTGTCTCACAAAGTCTCTCACCCCCCCCCCCCCAAACAAAACTCTCAAACCCCTAGGACTACATTATGGATGATAAAAAAAACTAGAAGAAAGGAGCCTCTATTTATAGAGTCTATAACCTTTTTATACAAGAATAAGAATTAGCCAAATATAGAGAATATGTTTTCCTTTTTCTAAAAGGAAACTCAATTATGGTACCTAAAGGAATACCCAATTATGATAAGAAAGGACAAACACCAACACTATGCACCCTCTGCCACAAATTTGCCAACACCAAAAACTTAACAAAGTTATGGTCTTTATCAATTTGGGCTCCCTATTAAGGAAGTCCGAATGTGATCGCCAACATGAAAATGTTCATTTTCTAACTATTACATATACAACAATATGACTTCTTGCTATTAAAGATAAATATATAAAATATATTCATAAATGAAATCTTAAAAAAAAAAAATTACCAATGCTATTATACATTAAATTATAAAATCAAAAATACCCTTTCAACAAAAAAGTAAGTAACCTTGACCCATAAATATTTTTTAAAATAAAAAAAATTCTGGAAAATAAAGCCAAGTTTATTCGATTTCTTTTGTGTTCAATTTGTTATACAGTAGAAAATGTTTTAAAAAATTGGATAACATCAACAATGGTAAATGTTTTAAAAAAATTGCATAACATCAGAATTCTCACTCAAACACAAAAGATTTAAGGCCATAAAGGTAAAATAATATTTGCTAATAAGAAAATTATTTTAATGTGTGTTAACCGTACAACTAAAAAATATTTAAAAAAAAAACTAAAACCCATAAAAAATTTATTTTTAAAAAAGCTGCAAATTTATCAAAAGCAGCTATATTCAATCTCTCAAATAAATTTCTCCAACACCGATAAAGTTTTCTAAAAAAGATTGATAACACGAGAATTCCTTCCATTAAGCCAATGAGATAGACTCACAAAAATCTGGAGAAGAGAAGAAAGATGGAACAATCTAAACTAAAAAATTGAGTTAATTTAAAGAGGATAAACATCTTAAACAATGAAGTGAGTACTCCCTAAAATCATAAACAATCAAATGTGTGTTTACCCTTTTTTGTTGAAAAGAAAAGACCCTAAAACAATAGAAATCAAGTTTCTCAAACACCTATAAACTTTTTCGTAAGAGAATCGATACCATCAAAGTACGAAAGAGAGATAAACAAAAATATTATAAAAAATAATTTATATGAATATGCATAAAATGAGAAAAAAAAAAGTAGTGAAATTGATCTTACCGTTGGTGGAAGGAATAGATTTCTCCAAAAAAAATGAATCTTCACCTCTTTATACATACATATATATATATATATATATACACACACACACACACACACGTAAGCGGATTTTTAAAATCTGTTCGTTGTGTAGAAAAAAATGAAGTTCTCTCAATTTCAGATTTTCATATAGTGTGCAAAGGTTTTAAGATAAACTTTGATTACTGACATATATATTTGTCCATATACCATGTGGCAAAAGTGGTAATTATTTGTCCATATACCATGTGGCAAAAGTGGAGTTATATGATTTTTTTTTTTCATCGTGCTTTTACCTCTTTTGTCTCACCCTTTCTCCCCCTCTTATAAAGATCTGAATGCTTTTTTTCCCAAATAAAGAAAATCACTAAATTTTTTGGACTTGTCATTCGTAATTATTTTGCCAACTTATGAGTAGACATTATTTTTTTTGTTTTATCCCGATGTATTGAAATAAATCTCTTTTGTTCTTGATTAAAACTAATCTAACACTCTTTCGAATGTTCATTCCTCTCTTTTTCTATGCTCAAACTCAAATTTTCGCCATCCTTATAGGCATATATTTTAATTCCTAATGACCCAATTTAAGACAACTATTAATCAAACTCACTAATAGTTCACGGCATTTCCTTTAAAATTTTCAAAATAATGTAAGACTAAATTTTAACCCAACAACTTTTTAACACAGTCATTAAAGGCAACCTTTAATTAAATTGTCTTACCAATTAATGCATTCTCTTAAAAATGTATACTAGTTTTTGCAGAGGTTGCCTCTATTGTGAGGTTATCTTTAATTTTTGTATCCCTAATGAAATAAAGTTTGATGTCTTTAATTATTAATTTTTGATCAAAAAATTTGAGTACAAATTTTGTTGACCAGAAAAATGTTTTATATTAGGCTTAAATTAAATATTAAATTTAATTGTTTCTTATTTTAGTTAAATTAATTATTGAATTTAATTGTTTTATCTAGATTTATTTTGCATGTAATATGCCTTTTAATTCATTTGAGTTGGTTTAACTACTTTTATTTTAGATATAAGACATTATTATCCATACAAACTATAATCAAAGTTGTTATGACATACCTAAACTTTATGGTAGTTCTATTACCCCATAAGCTATTTTATAGTGTGTTAGATACATCCTTTAGTGTTGACGTACCACCACAATCCAATTCTATAAGCTGTGGTGATATGGACGTGTCGTCACTTGAATAAATATTTTTTGAAATATTTCTACTTATTTATTCTTATTTTCTTTATCTTATATTTACAATAAGTCAACCCACGTAAATATTTTTTATTCATCTTTGCCTTTCCTTTAAAACCTTCACAAATAAATGTAAATTTTTTTTATTTCCTTTTGCCATATATTTAATATTTTCAAAAAGAATAATAGTTTTTCTTTTATATTTTCTTGTCATCCTACTCTTTTCCTTGTATAAAGAATATTTTCAAAGTACATGTAATTTTTTTAATTTTCACTTCCCTTCTTATTTTTACTTGTATTTAAAGTCTTCTCAAATACACGTAACTTTTTTTTATTTTTTAACCTTCATTC
The DNA here is from genome assembly GCF_002878395.1 of Capsicum annuum. Classification (NCBI taxonomy): domain Eukaryota; kingdom Viridiplantae; phylum Streptophyta; class Magnoliopsida; order Solanales; family Solanaceae; genus Capsicum; species Capsicum annuum. The sequence goes on from NC_061117.1 coordinate 41,599,958, forward strand.
ATTATTTTTATTACTATTTTTATTCTTTTTATATTATTTACCTTTTCTTTGAATTTGATTTTAAATTTAATTATAATGCTTCGTAAATAATATAAAGTATCTTCGGATGAATACCAAAAGAATGTGAAGCAAATCGAGTAACAAATAAAATGTTAAAACAAAGGAAACTTTTTATTATTTTCTTTTTATTAAAAAAACACTTGATTTTTCAAATTAGTTAAAAATGAAAAGATAAGGAATTAATGAGTTAGAATAAGGAACAAAAGTTTAAAACTGGAACAACCTTGATTATGAATTTCTTCTTTATTTTGACTATTTTATTCTTTTTCATAGTTCTTTTTATAGTACATTGCGAAGTATTCCATACCAACAAAAAACACAATTACACCTAATGAGCAACCATAGTCTAAGTTCCTTCAAGTAGACCACGACTAGTGAGCCTCCAGAAATCTAAGTACCAAGCTTGTCTATCTTATCCCTGTTAGATCTATCTCTTTTCAACTACCTGTAGAGGTTAAGTCTTTCCCAATTCTGTACTGTGCCTGTTGTACTGCAAGTGTATGAGGAATATTCTGAATTCTAGAATTCTTCATATTCCTAGCTATCCAAATATAATATATAGTAGCTTTATATACTGTGGCCATGATCTCCTTCTTAGTTTTTTTTCAGATACTTGCTTCTGATTTGTATTAGAGTTGCCTGCAACTAATTTCTGGTTCACAGATCATTAGACTAGCTCAATCTAAAAAAAATGTCATGCATCTTTCATCTGGTTCTCCTCATAAAGACAACATTTGGTCCTTCCTCATAGTTAATAATGCTATTTGTGAGTTGTGGGGTTAGTTGTCTTGGTCCGCTAAGTGTTCAGGATTGATTTGGGTGAGTTTGAGACTATTTGATGCTTTTAAAAGTTATAAGTTGTCTTTGATCAACATTTCATGTTTTAAGCATCTATTGATGATTTGGACAGTTTCATTAAGTTCGAATGATTATTTTTTATTATTATGTGGTTTGATCGGGACTGGGGCTTTTATTTCCCATTTTGACCCTTTTTATGAAAACTTTTTAACTATGCCTAAAAGGGGTCTCGTGGACAAATATATTATAAACGATCTCTTTTAAAAAATTCAACGGTTTAAAACGTCAGTCATAGCCTAGTAGTATATTAGGTTTACTTTGGTGGGCTCCTGAATGTATCTCAAGTGTCTGGACACATTGATGTTGTGGAATTCAATTGGCGCAATAGCTGATATCTGGTTCAAAGTCCTTCTTAGCTAATGAGAGCCTGTCACAACCCAAGTCGGGGCCCGGGCCGCAACGGCATCTCAACCCGTGAAGGCTCGAGATCTCTCATAAGTTGTACTCATATGCATAATTCATCAGATAATAAAAACGTGGAAGTAAACTAAAATCATGGCCATCTTATTAATTCAACTAAACAATACAGACATAAGCTCATAAATACCCAAAACCATCTAACACAAGTCTGCAAAATCTTTACACAACTGAAACAACATATGTCTAAAACTGGGACATGGCCCCCTGTCGGACCATGAACTAAAACAAAATGAAAAACATCACATGAAACAAGGCCTTTCGAAATAAGAGAGGCTCACCAACTCCAAATGTCTGACAACAATCTACAACTTAGCGGGTCCTCGGGACTGAGCCTCAGATCCTGAAATATAGGAGGTCAATACGAATGTACTGGTATCTGAAACAACCCAAAATAACATGTTTTTATACAACATAATGAGAGCATTTCGTAAAATAATAAATATAATGCATAAGTGAAAACACATGGGCATACTTTTATGAACTCCGACTTCAGTATTGGAAATCATGACTCACTCTTTATTTTACTTTTGAGCTAGATAGATCACCCTACAAACATGGTAATCCACGAGATCCCGCCCATAATCTAGCGGCCAATACCCCAATCCAAGTTTGTCGAAGGATTGAAAAATCATGAATATGTATGCCCAACTTGGTGACATACCATGCTATCTCACTTGCCGAATAGCACATAAAACCCGTATGGAAAAACACAATTTTGGGATAGAATTTATCTGAACTCAAGCCTTATTTGGGTAACCAACTAGCTCTCTTTAAGCTTAGTTTTTAGTTATTTATATCCATGCTTCATACTTTTAATTAAAACATTTGTTTCTTTCATGTTTAGGACAATCCAAAATAGGTATCGTCATACCTAGACTTGCAAGCCATATCTTATCATATCATAAGTCATAGCCCTTTTTATAAAAGAAGTCATATAGACCGCCACCCCCAATGATTTAAATATTTCACGAGGACATGCGTAATTTAAAACATATGCAGACGTATGCAAAACACTTCTTTCCAAACACATTATCATATGGTGGCCAATCATTCTTTTAAACACATGTTTTTATTTCTTTCAACATAATGGACTCTTTTAAATAAGAAGATTATTTCCTCTCATCATTTCATAAACCATGTCAACCACCATAATGTTAAGGAACTTTCTTTCAAAACCCTAGTTAATGCATTTGAAATAACCCGCAATACAAATAGACAATATATTTTATATCAAGAGAGGGAATTCATTGTTCATGCTCTCAATTAAACTTTCCAAAATTGAAAATGTATACACATATGGGGCTATAATTCAATATTATGAAAAAGAATTCAATACACTACATATACTTTCATAAAAAATGATTTCATGACATGCTTTTCAAAATAATATCAAAACCCTTCTTTGTAATATGATTATAAATCCCTAAACAATGATAAAAACCAACAAAATTTTATGCCCATGGAGTTTAGGATAAATCCACATACCTTAATTTTCTTAGTTTGAAGAATGAAACCGTAATCTTGCTCTTTTCTTGCGATTCTTGAACTTGAGAGTATTGAATTCATGTTTTTGGGGAAGAGGGAAGGGTTTGCTTGAGACTAGAATTGATGAGAATAGGAAATATTTGCCCGATGATACAATCCGGCAGTTTATGAATTGGAATGAGAGGAAAAGATCACATTGCCCTTCTGGCAATTAAATTCACATCTGGAACATCGATGAAAAGGTTACCGTGATGCGATGAAGGTCTCATCATTATTATACCGCGATGCATCGCTATTACGCTAAGGTTCTAGAACCGAAAACCAAATACGACCCAATCCCTCTCTGAAAAATCCAAAACTTCTCCGAGATATGCCTCTTACACTCTTGAACATGAATTAACTCAAAAATCTACATCGTAGAATTGGGAAGACCAATTTAAAAATCCTCAAAGTAAAGAGGCTTAAAATATGACTATGCCCCGAACACTTAGAAAATTTCTAGTCCTTAAACTCTCTATACATGCAATTAAGAGCCGAATCAAGATAAAAATAATACGAGGTGTTAAATTATCCTCCCTTGGGATTATTCGTCCCCGAATGATGACTCAGGATGTAATAAACACGATTTTAAGCACAATAAGGAATGTGAGAGTACTAAAAGATTTGTACCTTCCATGTCATCATCCACAGTTTCAATGACAGTCGGGTATCTCGTACATATGTCATCCTCCTATTCCCAAGTTGCTTTCTCAACTTTATGATTCTTTGACAACACCTTAACTGAAAATATCTCCTTAATTCATAACTTTTGAACTTGGCGATCTAAAATAGCAATGAGTTCTTCTTCATATGACAATGAGTCTTTTACATTGATCTCGTCCATAGGCAATACAAGAGAATAATCTCCAATATATTTCTTCAACATGGACACATGAAACATAGGATGTACAGAATCCAGACTCGCGGGCAAAACTAACTCATAAGCAACTTCACCGATTCTTCTCAAAATCTGATATGGCCTTATATAATGAGGATTGAGATATGGTCCTACATAATGACAATTGAGCTTTCCTTTCTTTCCAAATCGTATTACTCCCTTCATAGGGGAGACTTTTAGAAATACCCAATCATTAATATCAAACTCTAACTCTCTCCTTCTAACATCAGCATAAGACTTTTGGTAACTCTGAGAAGTCTTAAGCCGCTCTCTAATGATTTTTACTTTCACCATCGCCTGATGAACAAGGTCAGGCCCAAACAACCTAGTTTTACCCACTTCATACCACCTAATCGGTGACCTACATCTTCTCGCATAAAGAGCTTTAAACAGAGCCATATGGATGCTAGAGTGGTAGCTATTGTTGTATGCAAATTCTCTCAACGACAAGTGATCTACCCAACTACCTTTAAAATTTATGAGGTAAGCTCTCAACATATCTTCTAACATCTAAATGGTACATTCTTCTTGCCCATATGTCTGAGAGTGGAAGGCGTTACTAAGATTTACTTGGGTACCTAAACCCCATTGAAAAGACTGCTAAAAGTATAAAGAGAATTGCATACCTTGGTTAGATATAATAGACACAGGAGCCCCATGTACACGAACTATATCCCAAATATAAAGCTTAGCATAGTCATCCCCCGAGTAATTCATCTGTACTAGAATAAAATAAGAGGACTTGGTCATCCTATCTACAATCACCCAAATGGAGTCATGTTGGTTTCAGGACTTTAGAAGTCTTGTAATAAAGTCCATATTGATCATTTCCTATTTCCACACAGGTAAAGCTATCTCTTGGGAAGTACCATTTGGTATCAAATGTTCTACCTTAACGTGCTGACAACTCAAACACTTAGACACAAAGTTAGAAATATCTTTTTTCATATTATTCCGCCAGTAAATCTCCTTAAGATCATGATATGTTTTAGTAGAGTCGGGGTGAACCACATACCTAGATGTGTGATCTCCATCAAGAATTATTTCTCGTAACTCATCCATATTCGGCACACATAGCCTATTTTGATAAGTCAAAATTTTATCAGCCCCAATTTTGAAAGCCATTACCTTCTGTTGACCAATATCTTCCTTAATCTGCATTAAGATAGAGTCCCCAGCCTGCTTTTCCTTAACTTCTGCACAAATGGAGGATTTCTCTACCTCGTGAACAAATACTCCCTTATCTTTGAAATATAGGAGTCGAACTCCTAAATTTGCAAGCCAGTGAATATCGTTTACCATATTTCTCCTTTCTTTCTCTAGGTAAGAAAGACTGCCCATTGATAATTTGCTAAGGGCGTTAGCCACTACATTGGCCTTGCCCAGATAATAATGCAGGCTCATATCCTAATCTTTCAACAATTCCAGCCACCACCTCTGCCTGAGGTTTAGTTATTTCTGCATGAAAACACACTGCAAACTTTTGTGATCAGTAAATATATCAATATGCATCCCATAAAGATAATGACTCCATATCTTTAGTGCGAATACCACCACTGCTAACTCTAATTCACGGGTATGATAGTTCTTTTCATGCACCTTTAACTATCTAGATGCATAGGCCACCTCCTTACCATGTTGCATAAGTACACACCCAAGCCTCACCCGGGATGTATCACAATACACAACAAAGCCATCTGAACCCTCAGGAAGGGTCAAAACTGGTGTAGTAGACAACTTGTCTTTTATTTTCTCAAAACTACTCTCACAATAGTCAGACCATAAGAACTTTACCTTTTTCTGAGTCAATCTTGTAAGTGGAGAAATAATGGAGGAAAAAATCTCTACAAACCTTCTGTAATACCCTGTCAAACCCAAGAAGCTCTGAATATAGATAGGAGTCATGTGTCTAGGCCATTTTTTTACTACCTCAACATTTTGGGGGTCAATTTTAACTCCCTCACTATAAATAATGTGCCCTAGGAAAGTAATAGAACTTATCCAGAATTCACACTTGGAAAATTTTGCATACAATTTGTGATCTTTAAGGGTTTGAAGGATGATTCGGAGGTGATTTGCATTATCCTCCTAACTCTTAGAATAGACTAAGATGTCATCAATAAAGACTATGAAAACAAATCAAGATACTGATGAAACACCCTATTCATTAGGTCCATAAAATTTTCACGGGCATTAGTCAGTCCGAAGGACATCACTAAGAACTCACAGTGACCATATCAGGTTTAGAAAGCCATTTTGGGAATGTCAACCTCTTTAACCCTCAGCTAATGGTAATCCATATAAAGGTCTATTTTGGAAAAACATTTAGCACCTTGGATTTGATCAAAGAGATTATTGATTCTAGGAAGAGGGTATTTGTTTTTACCTGTGAACTTATTTAGATGAATGTAATCTATACAAATACAAAGGAGCAATTTTTATTATGCACGAAGAGTACCAGGAACCCCAGGGAGAGATACTAGGATATGTAAAGCCTTTTTCAAGAATGTATTTTAACTGTTATTTCAACTCTTTCAATTCTACAGGAGCCATTCTATATGGCATAATAGAAATAGGCCAGGTATCTGGCAAAAAGTAAATTCAAAAATCTATCTCCCTATCTGGTAGTATCTCAGGAAGGTCATCAGGAAAAATTTCTGGGAATCATTAACTACCGGGAGAGACTAGAGGGAAGGACTTTTGGTACTCCAATCCTTGACCTATACAAGATGATACAAATAACCCTTTGGTATAACCTTACGGGCTCTAAGATAAGATATGAATTTCCCCTTGGGTGCTGGAGAATATCCCTCCCATTCCATCACTGGCTCATTAGGAAAAGAGAAGGTGACTCTCCTGGTTCTATAATCTAATGTCTCATAACATGAATGAAGCCAATCCATCCTCAAGATAGAATTAAAATCAATCATATCTATCTCTATAAGGTCAGCCACAGTATCACCAACAAGAGTACAAATATAAAAGGGTTCCAAAATATTTTCAGGCTCAAAACCAAAACCAGCTGCCACGTAAGGGGTCACATAAGACAATGTAGACCTACGGTCAAGTAACACATACACATCATGGGAAAAAATTTATAATGTACTTGTGACCATATTTAGTGAAACCTCGGCATCTTAGCGGTTAGACAAAGCATATAACCGATTGCGACCACTTTCCGTAGCTGAAGTAGTGCCCTTGGATAAAGGAGCTTCTGCAGTAGTTTGGGCTTTCGGCCCTCTGGAGTTCCCGCTATTCATGTGATAAAATCTGCAGATATGTCCTGTTTGACCATAATTATAGCATACATTACTCCCGAGGTAGCATCTCCTAGGGTGACTCTTTCCACGTGAATTGCAGTGAGGGTATGACATGGCAGGCTGAGACACACTCTTTTGGGACAGAGTACCTTGAGTTCTAGGCCTATCTTTTGAATGGAACCACTGCTCTCCCAAAGGCCTAGGCACAGGTGCACTTGTTGAAGAATGAGAATAGCTCCAAAATTTCATCTTAGACCACCTATTACCCCAATTACTGCCTTAATGCTAACTGCTATTCTGATTTGCAAACCTAGCTCTCTTTCTCTGCCTTTCATTCTCCCTTACCTTTGCCTGCATCTTCATCTCTTCTTCTACCTGCTATATATGCACTGATAACCTTGAAAAGTCCATATCTTTGTTCAACATTGCTCCCTTATTTTCTAATACCAGCCCTCATGTTACCCACCAACTCTGGAGCATGACAAGACAGTTGGGTGAACTTTAATGTGTATTCTTTGACACTCATCTTTCCTTGTTTTATGTTCACAAATTATTTGGATTTTGCTTACCTCAGTTCCTAGGGAAAGAAATAATCTAGGAATGCCTCCATAATTTTTTACCCCACACAGAGGTTCAATATCTCTACCCTTTATATCTTCCTACTCGTTGTACCACTTGTTAGCTATGTCCTTCAACTGATAGGTCGATAACTCAACCCCTTCAACCTTATTAACATCCATAACTCTAAATTTTTTGTCCAGTTTATCAATAAACCCTTGAGGGTTATCCTCAATTTGTGTGCCAGTAAAATTGGGTGGATTCAACCTCAAGAATTGACTAGCCTAAGTAATTTTAGATGAACCATACACAGAGCCCACATCTTCAGACCGACGGGCCTAAGAAGCCACAAGCTGAGAAATCATATGGATGGACTGTTATAACTTAGCATTCAAGACTTTTCTCTGAGAAGGTTGGGTATGGTTAACACCGGACCTAGGAGCCCGAGGTGGACTAGTTTAGACTGGACGAACTCCTTGAGTATAAGAAAACTTTAAAGTACGAGCTCTGTTACAGGTCCACATCCCATGAGTAGGGCGGACATCATCAGCTTGGGTATTCAGTTCGTTGGATCTATGGGTAGGCATGATCAAGATCTGATATATTGGAAATCATGAGTTAGGGAACATTCAGACTCTACAACATGAACTAGAACATGAAGAAAGAGAGACATTCTTAAATACCTAGTAACTTCCTGCTTATAAGTATGGCGCGCTACACACCCATAAAAAGAAGTCTAACCAATGCGACTTAGAAGACACCCTAGAACTATGAATTGTGCTCTAATACCAAGTTTGTCATGACCTAATTTGGGGCCTTAGCTACAATTGCATCTAAAATCGTAAAGGCTTGACAACTCTCTTAACTTGTACTCATATGCATAATTCACCAGTTAATAAAAAAGCATAAGCAAACTAAAATCATCATCATCTTATTAATTCAACTAACTAATATAGACATAAGCTTATAAGGATCCAAAACCATCTAACACGAGTCTGTGAAATCTCTACTAAGCTGAAACAACATTGGTTTGAAATCAGGACAAGGCCCCTGGTCGGAACATGAACTAAGACCAAATGAAAAACATCACATGAAACAAGGCTTTTTGAAATAAGAAAGGCTCACCAACTCCAAACGTCTGACAACAATCTACTACATATGGGGACCCCAGGACTGAGCCTTAGATCCTGAAATGTATGGAGTTAATACGAATGTACTGGTATGCGAAACAATCCAAGATAACATATTTTTATACAACATAATGGGAGCATTGGATTAAAAAATGAACATAATGCATAAGGGAAAACATATGGACATACTTTTATGAACTCCGAATCAAGTATTAGGAACCATGACTCACTTTTATTTTACTTCTGATCTAGATGGATCACCCTACAAATATGGTAATCCACGGGCTATGTGGATCCCGCCCATAACCCGGTGGCTAGGCCCCCAATCCAAGTTTGCCACAAAGATTGTGTAATCATGAATATGTATTCCCAACTTACCGATATACCATGCTATCCCACTTGCTGAATAACACATAAAACCCATATAGGGAAAACACTATTTTGGGATAGGGTTTATCTAAACTCAAGCCTTATTCGGGTAACTAACTAGCTCTCTTTAAGCCCAGTTCTTGGTTCTTTATATCCATTCATCAAAATTATAAAACATTTATTTCTTTTATGTTAAGGGCAATCCATAATAGGTATCTTCATACCTAGACTTGCAAGCCAATTCCACAAAAAAAGAATTAAATACAATATATATACTTTCATTAAAAACGATTCCATGACATGCTTTTCAAAAAAATATCAAAACCCTTCTTTGTAATATGATTATAAATCCCTAAACGTTGATAAAAACTAATAAAATTTTATGCCATGGAGTTTAGGATAGTCCCATATACCTTAAGTTTCTTAGTTTGAAGAATGAAACCCTAATATTGCTCTTTTCTTGCGATTCTTGAACTTGAGAGGATTGAATTATTGTTTTTTGGGAAGAGGGAAAGGTTTGCTTGAGAGTATAATTGATAAGAATGGGAAATATTTGCCCTAAGTGATGATATAATCTAGCAGTTTACGAATTGAAATGAGAGAAAAAGACCATATTTCCCTTATGGCAATTAAATTCATGATTGGAACATTAATGACAAGGTGAATGAAATGCGCTAAAGGTCTCACCGCTATTCCACCGCAATGCACCGCTATCGCAGTGAGGTTCTGGAACCAAAAACCAAACATGACCCAATCCTCATTTAAAAAATCTAAAACTTCCCCAAGATATGTCCCTTACTCCCCTGAACATGAATTAACTCAAAAATCTACGTCTCAGGGTCAGGAAAACCAATTTAAAAGTCCTCAAAGTTAAGAGACTTAAAATTTGACTAAGTCCCCAATACTTAGAAAAATTTTTGGGCCTTAAATTCCAAATGCATGCAAATAAGAGATGAATCAAGCCAAGAATAATATGGGGTATGTAATGCCCCAAGTGTGCACCCTGGACGTCATACGGTGCTTACGATCCCAAAAGACCACAAGCTAACCCATGAGTTGGTACATGCTGTGATCACTAAATAATTATATTAAAATACACATGTGCAAAATAACTGAATATGCTATAAGGTTTTAAGTACTAAAACATTTCTAAATGATAAGTCTGAAAACAACTGTCTAAAAACTAATTAAGGAAATCAAAAACTGACTGACTACCTGAAGTGTCTGAAACCCTCTAAAACTGACTGAATAAGAGTTGATAGGATAGGCCCCAACTAATTCCAGCCGACTACTTAACTAACAACAATAAAAAAAACTTAATAGGTCCTCGAAATATGGAGACTCACCACTACTGCTGCTACTGATGCACTGGAATATCTAAGTGCGGTTGGGAACCTGAGCATCTAAACCTATGATATGAGACATCATAATTCAAGAAACAAGTATGTTGTCAGTACTTTTAATGTACTGGTATGCTAGATGGGGTTAGGCAGATATACATGGGCTCATGTGCATGAATAATAACTGACTAAATGAATAGCATTAAATAATTGATACATAGTATGCATAAATATTGTAAAATTTATGAATATATGACCAAGCATATAACATGATACTAAAGTAGTCTATAAACTGTAATACTGAAGTCTAATAACTGCATAACAGATAACTGCATGCTCTAGTCAATGCAAACCTAAACTGAAGTATACTGAATACTAAACGGAGACTGAACTGAGACTATAGGAACTAGCTATAACCGACATGCCCCAATGTACCATCAGGGTCTAACCTGTAACCCTACCTGGAAGGGTGTCAGTACCTTTCCATGGGTACTAACATTGGCTTCGTGGATCCACAAATTTGATTTTCCGCAGGATAAAGGTGTCATTCCTAACTGACAGGGGACCCCTAATATCCTACGCTGGCTACATAGTTCTGGAACACAGGGCTGCTATTAATGTCTCATGCCTATTGACGGGGGAGACAAATGCCTCATGCCTAATGAAGTGGGAGACACCATCCCTACGTTCACTCGGTGCTAAGTTTTACTCCTAACTTAAAGACACTAACTTTCGAACTGTTCTAAGTATAACTGAATATGATAGCAGACTAACTGTTAATGTCCTTTACATATCCGAAACCATTCTGAAACTACTAATACTAAGTAAACAACTAAGTTTTTGGGTATTCATAATCCCCAAGACTCATATCAATAAAAATAGGAACACGTGAATACTTCAAAACCATGATAGGAACTATTTTGCAAAAACACATCTCTTAGACATTTCATCAAACACATCAGGGTCATTAATTTAAAGCATGGGAATAGTTTAAAACATGTAAAAATAACATAGATACAATACTACATTCATGAGTTAGTGATTTGACGTGAAATTATCATCATTCATATGTGTAAGATGTTCATTCCATCGAATAACACTTGAAAACATAGTTGATAATCAAATTTATAGGATCTTCATGAATATAATTCATAATAAACATGGAAATTTGCAATTTAAAACCCAAAAGTAGATTCTTGGTCTCCATGAGTGAAAAGTGATACAAGAATAAACCAAGGAAGACACAAACACACTCTCAAAATAGTCCACAAACTCAATGAGCCAAGTACCCTTTAGGAGACCACTCTCGGATTCACTAAATAGAACAAGAAAGAAGGGATTTCAAGGTGTTAATCATACCAAATCAGCCAACCAAACTATTATAGAAACAACAATAGATGAACAACACAATATGATAACAACCACAAGAGACATGGCTTGATTTTACAAGTAACAAGAACTACACGAAATACCAGATTACAATAAGATAAAGATAGATAGAAAAATAAAAATATAATCTTATGAACACAAGAACAAGTTAAGATCTTAGACCCTTAACACTAAACACTTTAATCACCTAACTCTTACAAAGACACAAGAGAAGGGATCATCTCTCAAACACCCAAGTTTCTAACCAACTGCAAACACAAGTGAAACCTTACTTGTCTAAGCCCTAGTTTTGGTTTGGGAGCTCTCTCTCTCACAAGAGAAATTTTATTCAATAACTTAAAACAACCTAAGAAATAAACCCTATAATGTTCTATTTATACTACATTACAATAATAGACAAAATGACAAAAGGGCCCTTTAGTGACTAGTCTTAAAAAATACTCAAAAGTGTCAAGATCATGATCATACTTGTATCATCCTTTCCATCTTGAGAGGAATTTGACCATAAATTCACGGGCTCACCTCTTTTACAAAGGCACTTCACAATCTCCATCATGCGGCTACACATATTCTACGTACTCTTTATTTTGCACTTTGGCTTCTTTTTGCTCTCCATCTTTCAGTTTTTTATCATTCTTAACTGATTCAATTACCACCTCTTTTCTAAGATAGTACAATATAACCTCCCTTATGATTATATTCCTCTAATTTAGGCACTCACTAGCCTTGTACCCCCTTCCAACACTAGAAGTATTGAAACCCCTTAGGATTGGAAGTAGAATTCAATTTACCTTCATACCTTGGAGGATGTTTTTGGACAGCCTCGGGGGCCTCGGGTTGGGAAGCCATGAATGAGTTCTATTTGAGCTCCCTCTCAATCTCTAAATCCGCATGGAAGATGCCATTTATAGTGTTGAATTTATGAAGTATCATACGAGTGTAGATGCCCTTGTTTAACCCAACCTTGAAGAGCACAATGTCATGACTTACTTGCTCGCCCCGGTGGTCAAGTTTGGACATCAATTGTTGAAATTCATCATAGTAAGCCATGACACTCTTGCTCCCTTGCCTCAAATTGTATAATTTGGCAAGGAGATCATGCCTATAAGTCTTAGAAAAATACCTTTTCCACATAAGGTTCTTCTACCTAAACCAAGGAGGAGGTTGTCCCCCAATTATGTCATTCCTAAACAGTTTAACATACTCCCACCATGTATTAGCATACCCTTCGAAGTGAGCTATAGCATATCAACTTTTATTTTCTTCGGTGAGATCATTAAGTTAGAAGATTTTGTCACAAGATGACTCCTATGCAAGGTATGCTTCGGGATCACTCTCACCTTTGAATTTCTTCATAGGAAAGGATGTTCTGAACATCTACACTTTCTAAAGAATTAACAACAGTTGGGTCACCAATACACTTCTTCAATAAAAAGACATGGAACACTGGGTGTACTGATGCCAAATCTACAGGCAACTCAAGCTCATACGCCACTTTCCCACAATGACTCAAGATCCTATAAGGGCCAATATATCGCGGACTGTGTTTCCCCTTTTTACCAAATCTTTTCACTCTCTTCATGGGAGAGATCTTTAAATTAACCAAATCTCTAACCTCAAACTCAAGATCTTATCTCCTCACATCTGTGTAGGATTTTTGTTGACTTTGGGCTATGTTAAACCTCTCTTTGATAAACTAAACTTTCTCCAAGGTATCAAATACTGAATCTAGCCCTATTAATGCAGTCTCACCTACTTCAAACTAACCAATTGGAGATCTATATCACCTTCTATTGAGAGCCTCAAACACAGCCATCTAATTACTGGAGTGATAATTGTTATTGTAGGCAAACTCAATCAATGACAAGTGATCATCCCAACTACCCTTAAAGTCGATATCACATGCTCTTAATGGTGAATGATCCTCTCTGCCTTACCATCTATCGGAGGGTGAAAGGTTGTATTGAGATAGACTTGGGTACCAAGACCCTTCTAAAACGTTTTCCAAAAGTAAGAGGTAAACTGAGTACCTCTATCTGAAATAATAGAAAATGGAACTCCTTGCAACCTAACCAATACTCTAATATAGAGCCTGATATAGTCCTTGGTTGTATAGGAAGTATGAACTGGCAAGAAATATGCTAAATTGGTCATTCTGTCTATGATAACCCATATCGAGTCATACTAATGACGCGAATGGGGAAAACCCATCACAAAGTCCATGTTCACCCCTTCCCACTACCAAGTGGGGATACTGAACTCCTGTAAGGTTCCACTAGGCCTCTGGTGCTTCACCTTAACCTGCTAACAATTAGGGCACTTAGGTACAAACTCTACAATATCCCTCTTCATACCACTCTACCAATAGATTTCTCACAAATTGTAGAACATGATAGTGTCAACTAGGTGAATAGAATAATGCGCACCATGTGATTTTGCTAAAATCCATTGTCTTAATCCATCAACACCCGGCACACACAACCTACCTTGCCACCGCAATACGCTATCTCCCCCTTGGGAGAAAACCTTTACTTTTTGATCTCTGACTGACATATTCAAATTAGCTAGATGGAGATCCCTATCTTTCTTTTCATTCACTTCGGCAACCAAAGAAGACTCCAAACTATTTTGCACCCATGCACTACCCTCAGCTAAATGAACCAAACGAACACCTAGTCTAGCAAGCTGATGAACCTCCTGAACTAGCTTCTTCTTATCATTTTCAACATGAGCAACTCTACCAATAGAAACTTACTAAGGGCATTTGCCACTATATTGGCCTTGTCGGAATGATACAACACGCTCATGTAATAATCCTTCAATAATTCTAACTACCTTCTCTAACGGAGATTTAAATCTCTCTGTAAAAATACATACTACAAACTTTTTGTTCCATGAACATATCAACATGAACCGCATACAAATAATGCCTCCAAATATTTATGGAAAACACAACAGATACTAACTCAAAATCATATGTAGGGTAATTCTTCTCATGGGGTTTAAGTTATCTAGATGCATAGTCTATGACCTTATCTCTTTGCATCAAAACACAACCCAAACCAACTTTAGAAGCATCACAGTAAACAACAAACCCATCTAAACCATCTAGAAAGGTAAAAATTGGGGCTGAGGTGAGTCAAGTCTTCAACTCCTGGAAATTCTTCTCACAAGAATTTGACCACTGAAACATAACTGTCTTTTGAATCAATCAGGACATGGGGGATGCAATAGATGAAAACCCTTCAACAAACCATTGGTAATAGCTAGCCAAACCCAACTCCTAATATCAAATGGAGAGATAATTTCTCACTGCTTCAGTCTTTTGAGGGTCAACTCTAATTCTATCATTGGAAACAATATGGCTAAGAAAAGCTATTGAACTTAGACAAAACTCGCACATATTGAATTTGGCAAACAACTAATGGGCTCTAAGAGTCTAGAATACTATTTTGAGGTGGTCTCCATGATCATTTTCACTAAAAGAGTAGACAAAAATATCATCAATGAAGACTATGACAAACATGTCCAAGTACTGCTTGAATACTCTGTTCATCAAGTCTATGAATTATGCTGGGGCATTTGTTAGATCAAAAGATATGACTAGGAATTTGAAGACATCATATCGAGTTCTAAAAGCTATTTTCAGAATATTGCATTCATTGACTCTGAGCAGATGATAGCTAGATCTGAGGTTTATCTTAGAGAAATAATTGGCACCCTAAAGTTAGTCGAGCAAGTCATTAATTCTAGGAAGTGGATACTTATTCTTGATTGTGACTTTGTTCAACTGACGGTAATCGATGAACATTCTAAGAGAACCATCTTTTTTTTGCACGAAAAGGACTGAGCACCATATAGGGAAAGATGAGGCTTGATGAATCCCTTATCTAAGAGATATTTCAACTATTCTTTTAACTCCCTAAGCTCAGCTGGAGCCATTCTATAGGGCAGAATAGAGATAGGCTGGGTATCTGGAAGGTCTATTCCAAAGTCAATTTCCCTTTTAGGAGGAACTCCAGGAAAGTCTTTATAAAACATATCTAGAAATTTCCCTTACTATTGAAACTGACTCAAGACTTGGGGCCTCATAATTAGAGTCTTTGACTCACACAATATGGTAAACACAACCCTTGGAAATTATTTTTCTTACCTTAAGGTATGAAATAATTTGACCCCTAAATGTGAAAGTACTACCCTTTCATTCAATAACAGGTTCATCTAGAAACTGAAGTTGAACAACTGTGTTTCTACAGTCAACTAAAGCATAGCATGAGAGGAGCCAATCTATGTCGAGAATGACATCAAAATCCATCATCTCTAACTCCACAAGATAATTAAAGTGACTTTCTGGGATATTGTGATCGAATAGTTCCTGCATACTAGCCTAGCTACAATAGAGACATCTATTAGAGTGGACACTGAGAAGGGTTCTGCTAAGGTTTTGGGACTGACTTAAAAGTTGATAGCTATTGTGACTCCCCGAGTATCCACATCGGATGCCATACTATGCATACAACTCTGAAGGACCACAAGCTAACCCATGATTGGTTCCTTCTGTGAACACTGAATAATAATACTGAATTAATGCAAAAGTTAGGATAAAATGCCATAAGGTTCATAATCTGAATACTGATAAAATAGCAACTGATAATAACACCTAAAAACTTACTATTATCTGAACTAGCCTAATTAGAAAAGTCTCTACTGAAATGTCTGAATGTGGAGTTGATGGGACAACACCCAACTAAGTCTAACTAATAAAATACTTAATCTACTAGAATACTAAAAAACAATTATATCCTCAATAGATGAGGACTCACTACTGAATCTGATACTGCTAACTGAATCTAGCTAAGAGTGGTTAGGAACCTGAGCGTTCGAACCTATGATATGAGACATCATAGCACAAGAAAAGAGTATGTGATTAGTACGTGGAATGTACTGGTATGTTGATGAGGTAAGGCTGAAATGCATGGGTTCATATGCATGAACAATAACTAACTGGGTGATATGAATATAATTGAATAAGAGTAAATGGATAACTAAAACTACTGTAAACACTTATTATGCAATACTACGCATATACATTTATACTGTGTCTAAGATTTATACTAAAACTGAGTACTGAGTTCTAATAACTGAGTAATTGATATATGAGATTACTGATAACTGAATTACTGATAACTAGGTGACTATTACTGACAGGATTAGTGTTATAGAACTGAACTGATTTCTATACTAAAGACTGAAACTGAAAGTCAGAGGTAATCATCTAATCGACATGCCCCTCTTTGGACTGATTGGGGTCTAACCTGTAACCCTAATTGGAAGGGTGTCGGTACTGTGCCATGGGTACATACACTATCTATGTGGATCTACTAAAATTTCATACCAAAGGACTAAGGGTCACCCTATACTTTCAGATTCACTGATAAGAGCAGTATTACCCTTAACTGGCAGGTAATACCTTATCAACCCTCAATTTCCAGGTTGATATCTTAACCAACGTTGGCTACGTAGTTATAGAATGCAAGGACTGCTACCAAGGATTTTACCCTCTACTGATAAGTGAGTCCCCATCCTTGGGTTCGCTCGGGGATGAATCCTACTCCCAACTGAATGACACTGATTATTAAGTTAGATTGAACTGGACTGAGTTTCACTGAGTTCTATAACTAACTGAGTACTATTGTTCGTGACATTACTGAGACTATTCTATAGCTACTGTGATCTAGGTAAACAACTAGAGTTTTTGAGTATTAAATACACCCAAGACTTGATAGCATCAATAGTAAAACATGGCACAATCTTGAAAGCATACTAGCTAGTCACTTAGTCATGATTCATTCATTGAGACATTTTGTCAAACACTTGCAAGGCATGAACTTGTACAAGAATGGGAACACATGCTAATATGTCATGATTTCACTATTCAACTCACATAGGCATTCCAACAAATACTTGGGGAGCATGATTATTTCACTTAATAATAAACATATATAAAAATCATGGCTACCTCATTCAACTTATAAATTCAAGGATTTAACATGAGAATCACATAATTCATCACACCTACAACCTTAATTTCATAAAACTTGTAATTAATCATGGATTAAAACTCAAACAACATCATGAACATGCATAAAATCTAACTCAAGCATGGAAATCATAAATCTAAAAACTTATATTTTTGAAAAAGGGTTCTTGGACTCCATGGGTGGTAAGGGCCCATGGATGAACACATAACATACCTGGGAGGATGAGTTCTTGAAGTTTCTTGGTGGAATTATTGAGGATTTCTCTTGATTCTTGGAGGTTAGTGTTTTGCTAATTAAGAGAATGCTCTTGGTTTTGGGAGAAATTGAATAGAATATTGACTTAACTAGGTTATTAGGGGTTAAATCACGTGTTTAGACTGATTGGGGTCGTGGAAAGACCAAATTACCACTGGAAAGAATTAAATTTTCATCACTAAAAATCCTAATTTTTTTATTTCACTGCGACGCGGTGGCATCGCGATGAGGCACTGAAAGTTGGCTAAAAAGTATTTAAAATGGATAATTATGAAATTACATTTTGGCGCGATGCGGTGGTATCACGTCGGGCTACTAGAAATTTTTAATTCTGAATTGGCACCTTGGCACGATGCAGGCCAATCATGGTACCTTAGTGGAAATTACAAATTGGGAACTGGAACTTCACCGCGGCATATTGGAATCGTGGTGTCTCGTTGGAAACTGAAGAATGCCATTTTAACCCTCACCGCGATGCGATGCAGCTTAATTTGACTACTGTTTCACTAAAAGATCCATAACTTCTCACTCGGATATCGAATTTAGGCAAAATTTATATCGTTGGAAAGCTGACTGAATTTCCTACACAATGATGGGTCTTAAGATGGAAAATTCTAGGTGTTTTGAAAGTATATATAGGAATTCTCATGTACTGAGAGCTAAATTGAGCTAGGAAAATATGGTGTATTACAATTTCTCCCTCTTGGGAACATTCATCCACGGATGAGACTAATTAAGCTAAGAAATACTGATAGAATGAGTTTACATACTAAACATACATAACTGAAGCATGAAATACATGACTAAAACTGATTCATGAATGCATGATTGTTATGAAGGTGATATGCAATGGTAATTGATACCAAGTTTGTAACTGTAACTGAACATGGAACTAAGTAAATATAAGAAAAACTATTACCTCAAGATGAGTCTAAGTTTGCAGAGAAGAGATGAGGATACTCGATCCGCATATCTGCTTCTGCTTCCCAAGTATCTCCCTCAAAAGACTAGTTTCGCCAAAGAACTTTGACCAAGGGAACTTCTTTATTCCTTAGTCTGTGAATTTAACGATCAAGGATTTGGACTGGAACCTCTCCAAAAGAGAGATCATTCTGAATATCTATGCCCTCTAAAGGAACTAAAACTACTGGGTCACCAATGCATTTCTTTAGAAAAGAGATGTGGAATACTGGGTGCACTGAAGCTAAGTCTGATGGAAACTCAAGCTCGAAATCTATCTTTCCAAAATTGCTAAGAATTTTGTAAGGACTAACATATTAGGGACTGAGCTTTCCCTTCTTGCTAAACCTCTTCACTCCTTTCGTGGGAGAGATTTTCAAGTACACAAAATCACCAATCTCAAACTTGAGATTAGATCTCCTCACATCTGTATACTATTTCTGTCGGCTCTGGGCTGCCCTAAGATTTTCCCTGATCAACTGAACTTTCTCTAAGGCATCAAACACCAAGTCAGACCCAACTACTGTGGCCTCACCTTCCTCAAACCAACCAATTAGAGATGTAAATCTCCTACCATAAAGAGCCTCAAATAGAGCCATCTAAATACTAGAATGATAGTTGTTATTATATGCAAATTTGGTCAAAGGCAAGTGGTCATCCCAACTACCTTTAAAATCAACAACGCATTCCCTTATTATATCTTCTACAGTCTGAATGGACCTTTCTGCCTTACCATCGTTCTGAGGGTAAAAAGTTGTACTGAGGTGAAATTGGGTACCAAGACCTTTTTGGAAGGCTTTCTAAAAATGAGAGGTAAATTAGGTGCCCCTATCTAAAATTATGGATACAGAGACTTCCTGTAACCTGACCAACTCTTTGAGATAAAGTTTTGCATAGTAGTTGGCTGATAGGAAGTATGTATTGGAAAGAATTGAGCTGATTTGTTCATTATGTCTATGATAACACAAATCGAATCATGCTGATGATTAGTACGAAGCGAACCCACCACAAAGTCCACGTTTATTTCTTTCTATTTCCATGTGGGACTGTTAAAATTCTGGATGGACCCACAAGGCTTCAGGTGCTCAATCTTAACCTACTGACACGTAGAGCACTTAGCTACAAACTCAGCACTATCCCACTTTATACCACTCCACTAATAGATCTCCCATAAATCGCGATACATCTTAATGGCCCCTAGATGAATCGAGTAACATGCATCGTGTGCTTCTGCAAGAATTTTTTGCCTCAACTCATAAACACACGACACACAGTCTACCCTAGCAACGCAATACACCATCTTTACCTTAGAAGAAAACCTCAACTTTCTAATCTCTGATTGACTCTTTCAACTAAACTAGACTAGGATATCTATCCTGTTTTTCCTTTATTTTGAAAACCAGAGATGATTCTGAACTATTCTGCACCCACACACTATCATCTGCTAAATCGACTAGGCGAACACCTAGTTGGGCAAGATGATGAACTTTATGAACCAAATTCTTCTTACTATTCTCAACATGAGCAATACTACCCATAGATAACCTACTGAGAGTATCTGCCACTATATTGGCCTTACCCAGATGAAATAGAACACTCATATCATAATCTTTCAACAACTCTAACCATCTTCTCTGACGCAAGTTTAAATCTTTCTGAGAGAACACATACTACAAGCTTTTGTGCTTTGTGAATAAATCAACCCCATACAAATAATGCCTCTAAATCTTTAAGGAAAGCACAAAAATTACTAATTCAAGATCATGGGTAGGGTAATTTCTTTCATGGGGCTTAAGCTATCTAGAGGCGTAGGATATGACCTTACCTCTCTGTATTAGGATACAACCCAAACCAACTCTGGATGCATCACAGTATACAAAAAACCCATCTGAACCATCTGGTAATATGTCAAAATTAGGGTTGTAGTGAGTTGAGTCTTCAACTACTGAAAACTGTTCTCACAAGAATCTGACCACTAAAACTTAAATTTATTTTGAGTTAATTTGGATAGGGGGATGCAATAGATGAAAACCTTTTAACAAATCAAGGAAAATAGCTAGCCAAACCCAAAAAAATCCTGATATCTGATGGAGAGATGGGTCTAGGCCAGTTTCTCACCACCTCGATCTTTTGAGGATCAACTTTAATGCTATCACCAAAAATAATATGACCAAGGAGTGCTACTGAACTTAGACAAATTCATACTAAATTTGGCAAACAACTGATGGGCTCTGAGAGTCGAAAGTACGATTTTGAGGTGATCTACATGATCATTCTTGTTACGAGAATAAATAAGAATGTCATTGATAAAGACTATAACGAAAATTTCTAAATACTACTTAAATACGTGATTCATTAAGTCCATGAAGGTTGCTGGGGCATTTGTGAGACCGTAGGATATGACTAGAAACTCTAAGTGACCATACCAGGTTCAGAAAGCTATTTTAGGAATGTCACATTCTCTGACTCTAAGTTGATGATAGCCTGATCTAAGATCTATCTTAGAAAAGTAACTGGCACCCTAAAGTTTGTCAAACAAGTCATCGATTCTAGGAAGTAGATATTTGTTCTTGATAGTAACTTTGTTCAACTGGCGATAGTCTATACATATTCTGAGCGAACCATCTTTCGTATGCATGAATAAGACTGGTGCGCTCTATGGGGAAATTTTAGGTTTGATGAACCCCTTATCTAAAAGGTAATTTAATTGTTCTTTTAATACTATGAGTTCAGCTGGAGCCATTCTATATGGAGGAATAAATATAGGCTGAGTTTCTGGAAAAAGGTCTATTCTGAAGTTGATTTTCTTTTCGGGAGGAACTCCAGGAAGATCCTTGGGAAACACATCTGAGAATTCATTTACTACCAGAATTGACTCAAGAATAGGAGTCTCTGAACTAGAGTCTTTGACTTGCACAAGATGATAGACACATCCCTTGGATATGATTTTTTTCACTCTAAGGTATGAAATCAACTGACTCTTAAGTGATATAGTACTACCCCTTAATTCAAGGAATGGTTAATTTTAAAACTGAAAATGAATAATTCTATTTCTATAATAAACTAAGGCATAACATAAATGGATCCAATCTATGCCGAGAATGATATCGAAATCTATCATCTCTAACTCTACTAAGTCTACTGAAGTGACTCTCTAAGATATCATAACCGGACAATTTTTGTATACCTGTCGGGCTATGATAGACTAACCCACTGGGGTAGACTTAGAAAGGTTTTGTTAAGATTTCTGGCCTGACTTTGGAGTTGACTGCTATGTAAGGAATTACAAAAGATTAAGAAGCTCCTGGATCTAATAAGGCATAAATATGTAAATGGAAAATCTATAACATACCAGTGACTACATCAGGAGAAATTTTCTGATCTTGTCAGGACTGAAGTGCATAGAGCCTATTTAGGCGCTAGCCACTGGTGGCACTAGAACGACACCCTGTTGGTTCGGGTTATCGGATTGAGCTGGGGACAATTGTACTAACCCTGCAAGACTGATTGAGGACAATTTTAGATTTTATGGCCTGGATTGCTAGACCCAAAACATTCATTTCTTACAGCTCTGCAGACACCGTGATGGTTTCTGCCATATTTCTGGTAAAGAAGATTTGTTCGAGCACTGTTGACACTATCCTGAGTTTTAAAGCCTGGCGCCCTACCATTTAAGAACTTAGGTACTGGAGAACTGGCCGAGGATGAAGATGGAACTAAAACTTTTAGGCGAAACTGGGAATGGTTACCACTCTCTGACTTAGGCTAAGTGAAATTAAAGCTACCTGTTATAGCTCTCTTGTTTTCCCTCTCTCTCTCCTTATTCTTAGCCTCTACTATTTGTTGAGCATAGACCATTAGCCTAGATATGTCCATCTTCTTAATTAACATTGTAGTTCTGTATTCCTTAACCACACTATCTGACACCCTAGACATGAACTGGCTCATCATGGACCTATTATCTACTACTACATGGGGAGCAGACTTAGCTAACTGAGTAAACTTAAGGGAATACTCTTTCACACTCATGTTTCCTTGCCTGAGATTCATGAACTCTAACACCTTGGATTCTCTCAACTCTAAGGTAAAGAATCTATCTAGAAAAATAGTAGCAAATTCTTCCCATTCTATGGGCTCTACATCTATGCCCCTGTCTACCTTCCACTGCTTAAACCACATGTGAGCTATATCTTGTAGCTTATAGGTAGCTTACTCAGCATTCTTACTATAAGTTACTCCTATAATATCTGTGAATTTCTGCACCTGATTAAGGAACTCCTATGGACCCTCTTCAGACTTAGATCCTAAAAATAGAGGATGATTCATTCGGCTGAAGTCCCGAATCCTTGATGCAGCAGTATTAGCCACTAGGTTATTCTAAATAGTAGTTGGCTTTTTATTCTTAGCTGCTACAGAATGGGCTAGAATTGTGAATGCAACTCTGAATTCTGAATGGGAGACATGCTCATCCAGGGGATCTGCGTGAATGGGTGGAGGTGCTGGCTGGTTTCTAATTCTTTTTCTGTTGGTCTTTTTAGGAGGAATGTTCTATAAATAGAAGGAAGAAATGAATTAGACTGAGATTTTAACTTGAGCTCATGCTTACTCGCACGACATAAATACTAAAAGAAGGGAAAATTTCTTTAAAATATCTCGTAACCTCTTGCCCAGAAGTGTGGCGCGTTACACACCCATCCACAAGACTCTACTTGAAGAGAATTTTAGACTACCTAGTACTCTATTTAACCTTAGGTTCTGATACTAAGTTTGTAATGCCCCGAGTCTTCACCTCAAATGTTACACGGTGCTTACAATCCCTAAGGACCACAAGCTAACCCATGACTAGTACCTATTGTAAGTATTGAATAATAATACTTAAATAATGCAGAAGTTAGACTGAAATGCCATAAGTTTCATAATCTGAATACTGCTAAATATAGCAATTGATAAACACCTGAAAACTAAATACTACCTGAACTAGTCTAGTCTGAAAAACCTTTACTAAACTATCTGAATATGGAGTTGATGGGACAATCCCCCAACTAACTACGACTAATAAAATACTAAATCTAATGTAATGCTGAAAAAATAATATCCTCGATGGATGAGGACTCACTACTGAATCTGCTAATGCTAACTGAATCTAGCTAAGCGTGGTCAGGAACCTGAGCATCTGAACCTTTGATATAAGACATCATAATTCAAGAAAAGAGTATGCAATCAGTACGTGGAATGTACTGGTATGCCAGATGAGGTAAGGCTGAAATTCATGGGTTTATATGAATGAACAGTAACTGACTGAGTGATATGAATATAACTAAATGAGAGTACATGGATAACTGAAACTACTGTAAACACTGATTATACAATACTATGCATATAGATATATATTGCATCTAAGATTTATACTGAACATGAGTGCTGAGTTCTGATAACTAAGTAACAGTTATCTAAGATTACTGGAAGTTGAATTATTGATAACTGAGTGACTGTTACTGATAGTCTTGGTTCTGTAGAACTGAAGTGAGTTTTATACTAAAAACTGATACAGAAACTGTGGGAGGTAATCATCTAAGCGATATTCCCCTATCTAAACTGATTGGGGTCATCCTGTAACCCTAATTAGAAGGGTGTCAATATCGTGCCATGGGTACAGATACTGGCTATGTGGATCCACTGAAATGTTATCTCGAAGGACTAAGGGTCACCCTCTACTGGTAGGTTCCCTGATGACAAAAGTATTACCCTCAACTGGCAAGTAAACACCTTATCAACCCTCAACTGGTAGGTTGATATCTCAACCTACGCTGGCTATGTAGTTCTGGAATGCAAGGACTGCCACTAAGGATTTCGCCCTTTTCAGATAGGTGAACCCCTATCCTTGGGTTCGCTCGATGCTGAATCCTACTCCCAACTGAATGACACTGATTATTAAGCTGGACTGAGTTTCACTAAGTTCTGTAACTAAGTACTACTATTTATAATATTATTGAGACTATCTTGTAGCTACTGTGATCGAGGTAAACAACTAGATTTTTCAAGTATTGAATACCCTCAGGACTCGATAGCATTAATAGTAAACATGGCACAATCTTGAAAGCATACTAGCTAGTTACTTAGTCATGATTCATTCATTGAGACATTTTGTCAAACACTTGCAAGACATGAACTTGTACATCAATGGGAACACATACTTACATGTCATGATTTCACTATTCAACTCACATAGGCATTTCAACAAACACTTGGGGAGCATGATTATTTCATATAATAATAAACAAATATAAAAATCATTGCTACTGAATTCAACATATAAATTTAAGGATATCACCTAATTCATCACACCTGTTACCTTAATTTCATGAAACATGTAATTAATCATGGATTGAAACACAAACAACATCATGAACATGCATAAAATCTAATTCAAGCATGGAAATCATAAATCTGAAAATCTGTATTTTTGAAAAAGGGCTCTTGGACTCCATGGTTTGTAAGGGCCTATGGATGAACACCTAACATACCTAGAAGGATGAGTTCTTGAAGTTTCTTGGTGGAATTCTTGAGGATTGCTCTAGATTTTGGGAGGTTAGTGTTTTGCTAATTGACAGAATGCTCTTGATTTTGGGGGAAATTGAATAGAATAATGACTTAACGAAGTTATGAGGGGTTAAATCACATGTTTAGATTGATTAGGGCCGTGGAAAAGACCAAATTATCCCTGAAAAGAATTAAATTTCCGTCAATGAAAATCTCAATTTTTTTGCTTTCACTGCAATGCGGTGGTACCATGGTGAGCCACTAGAAGTTGGCTAAAACTATTTTAAAATGGACAATTTGCAAAATCACCTTTTGGCGTGACCTAGTGGTATCGTGTCGGGCTACTAGAAATTGACAATTCTGAAATGGCACCTTGTCGCAACACGGGCCAAGATGAAAATTTGGAATTGTAGCTTCACCACAACACACTAGAATCACAGTGTCTGACTGGAATCAGACGAATACCATTTTGACCCTCACCGTGATGCGACGCTGCTTAATTTGACATACTGTTTCACTAAAAGTGCCATAACTTCTCACCCTGATATTGAATTTGGGTGAAATTTATATCGTTGGAAAGCTGACTGAATTTCCTACATAATGAGGGTTCTTAAGTTGGAAAATTCTGAGTATTTTTGAAAGTATATATAGGAATTCTCATGTACTGAGAGGTAAACTGAGCTAGGAAATTACTGGAATTATAGCTATATAGGGGGTTACAAAGAAAGAGAAACTCTGGGATCTAACAAAGCATAAATATGTAAATTAAAGTGTATATCAGGAGAACTTTCCTAATACTGCCGGGACTAAAGTGCATACAATCTGTTTTGGCACTGACCGCTGTTGGCACTGGAAGTGGTGCCTTGCTGAGTTGGGTAACTTGCAGGTGCCGCTGGAGAGTTAGTCTAACCCTACTGGTGATCATTTCTACCTTTGCACATACCTATTGGACATTCCCTCAACCTATGGCCTGGCATGCCACATTCTAACCTTGCCTTAGTAAAATTAAAGTTATCTGTCCTAGCCCTCTTATACTCCTTTTTTCTTTCCTTTAACTTCTATTCCTCAATCTATTGAGCATGGAACATAATCCTAGACAAGTCCATCTCCTTAATAAACATTGCGGTCCTAAACTCCTTGACCACACTATCAGCTATACCAGGGACAAACTTACTCATCCTAGACCAGTTATCAGATACCACATGAGGAGCATACCTTGCCAACTGAGTAAAATTAAGAGAATACTCTTTCACACTCATATTGCACTGCTTCAAGTTAATAAACTCCAGCACCTTAGATTTCCTTAACTCCAAAGGAAAAAACCTATCTAAAAAGGTTGTAGCAAACTCTTCCCATTCAACATACCCTGCATCTGTGCCTCTATCTCCCATCCACTACTTATACTAGGTGTGAGCTACATCATGGAACTGGTAAGCACCCAATGCTTCACTCTCATAGGAAGTCACACCCATAATGTTAGTTACCTTTTTAATCATGTCAAGGAACTTCTGTGGATCCTCATCAAACTTGGATCCCATAAACAATGGAGGATTCATTTGGGTACAGTCTCGAGTCCTAGCTGCAGCAGTATAATCTAT
This sequence comes from Capsicum annuum, assembly GCF_002878395.1. NCBI lineage: Eukaryota > Viridiplantae > Streptophyta > Magnoliopsida > Solanales > Solanaceae > Capsicum > Capsicum annuum. The sequence continues at coordinate 41,627,158 of NC_061117.1, forward strand.
TGGAATAGTGGGGCAGCAACCTGCTGATTATTCTGAGATGCTACTGAGTGAGCTAAAGTAGTGAATGTAGCTCTGAATTTAGCATGAGAGACATACTCGTTTAGGGGATCTTCCTGAACAAGCGAAGATGCAGGCTGATTTCTATTTCTCCTTTCGTTATTCTTTTTGGGAGTCATGTTTTGTAAATGAAAAGAAGATTGAATTAGAAAGAGAGTTTAAATTGAGCTCATGCTCATTCACACGACAAGAATACTGAAAGAAATGAAACTTTTCCTAAAATGTTTTGTAGCCTCTTGCCCATAAGTGTGGCGCACATCATACCTATGCACAAGACTCTACTCAACGCAGCTTTCAAACTCCCTAGGAAACTTTAACATTAGGCTCTGATACCCAAGTTTGTAATACCCCAAGATTATACCCTGGACGGCACACGGTTCTTACGGTCCCAAAAGACCACAAGTTAACCCATGAGCTGGTCCCTGCTATGAGCACTAAATAATTATAATAAAACACACATGTGCGGAATAACTGAATACACCATAAGATTTTAAGTACTAAAATATTTGTAAATCATGTCTAAAAACAACTGTAGAAAAACAACTGTTTAAAAACTGATAAATGAAATGACAAACGGACTGAGTGTCTGAAGTGTTCGAAAGCCTCTAAAACTGACTGAATAAGATTTGGTTGGATAGGCCGCAACTAACTCCAATTGACTACTAAACTGAAAACACTAAAATAAGCATAATCAATCCTCAAAGTAGGAGGACTCATCACTATTGCTGCTATTGCTGATGCGCTGGAATATCTTAGTGCGGTCGGGAACCTAAGCATCCAAACCTATGATATGAGACATCATAGCGTAAGAAACAAGTATGTGGTCACTACTTTAAAAGTACTGATATGATAGATGGGGTAAGGCTGATATGCATGGTCTCATGTACATGAATAATAACTGGCTAAATGAATAGCAAGAAATAACTGATGCATAGTATACGTAAAAGCTATAAAATTTGTGAATAGATTTCACGACCCGAACCAGGGCCTGGCCATGACGAGCATTTCGAACCATGGAGGCCCGAAACACCCCTATCTGTCTGGTAATTATGCACCTAATTTATATGATCAAATTAATGTGGAAGAAACACAAGTATAACGAAAACATAGTCAAGAATCATATGAAAACAATAACGGGGAATAATGTCCCACAATCTCAATCAATGTCTCGAAAATCGTCTGCGAAATCTCTACTACATGACTGAAACAAGTAACTATCTGAAAGCTGGGACAAGGTCCCCAGTAGACCTAAGACTAATAAATGATTACAGGACTACATGACACAAGACCTTTCAAAACATAGAAGGCTCATCACTTGTCTCTACAACTCTATCTGAACGATCTACTGATTCTCTTGATCCCTAGACTAGGCCTCTAAACCTGAGAGGTTGGAGAGGGGAGAGGGTCAGCACAAAAGTACTGGCACGCAGAGATATCAGAGAAAATATAATATTTTTACAAGATATAGTTAAGAGACATTATAAAGCAATTTCGTATCAAATCATTTGAAAACATATAGATGTAATGCAATAGTTTTTCTCAACAATAATGAAATGTAACTGAGCTAGGTGGAACACCCTACATAACTTACACCAACAGTCAAACCTTGGTTGCCATCGAGATTAGAGTATAAGTGAGGGAGAGACACTTAAGACCGCACAACATGGTGTCTCGACCTAATGGTAGTGCCCAAGATCACTTGGCTTGGGCTCCTACCTATAATCCCAATTTGGGAATGACATGAAGTCAAGTACACAAGATCACTTAGCCTGGTACCAATATTCCGTGTTGGCAAACACATTATTCTAGCGATGAGCCCTTGTGTCTCAAACTCCTTCTTCGGGAATCCACCTTTCTCATGTAAAATCAATACATTCATATTTCATTTTATTCAATCACATATCGTATTCTGTAGGGTATCGTCATACCCGACTTGCAAGTCATCCATATCATATCCACATATGTATAATCATGTAAAAACCAAGGTGCTTCATCATTTACAAGTGGTGAACAATATTTATTTCAAATTCATGCTCTCTTTTGTTGATCACAATATAATATGGAGTATTGAAACATTATCATGGGGATTTGAAAATAATTTATCATTCATATTTATCAAACTCCCATAGAAAATGTCAAATCACATATGCATGGTTTCAACCATTGAAGTATATAGGCAAACAATTCCCATGACATAAAGAAAATGACTTAGAAATCATATTGAAAGCAAGATATTAGAATTTGATTGAAAACCCCCATTTAAAAGCATGCATGTTCATAAAAACAACACCTATGAGATTTTAGGATAACCCCACGTACCTCTATTTCCAAGGATAATAGATGTTTTTTGAAGCTTGCGAATTGGTGATTCCAAATATGTAATTATCTTTGAAACCCTATGGTCAAATCTTGAACTAGTTGGGTTTTATTTTGAAACCCTAAGGAGAATCTTGAGCACTTTTGATGAAAGAATATGTATTTTGGGGTCCTTGGAACTAAACCTCGAGTTTTAGGACTAAGTAAGAGTGGAAAAGGACCACTTTGTCCTCAACATGGAGTGTTTAAATCACCAGAATTCCTTACATAGGCGCCACCCATCCCGTTGCCTATGCTCACATAGGCGTCGCCTAGGCTATCGCCTATGTTTGCATAGGCGCCGCCTAGGCTATTGCCTATGTTTACATATGCACTACCTAGGCTATCACCTATGTTTACATAGGCGCCGCCTAGGTTATTGCCTACGCTTTCCAGTAGCCATGGGCGATTGGTATCATTGGAAAGCTACTTGAATACCTATCATTTGACACATAGCAAGCTTTCTATTTTGACATATACAGAGAGTTATGGTCAATGGAAGCTGACACACTTTACAATGTCTACTAAAACTTAGTCGATCAAAATAGTTTCAACTCATCCTTGAGTTGAAGGACCTCTATGGTCTAAATTCAAGCTTAAGCGGATTCAAATGCTACACAATAATTAACATTCCATATTGGCATAGGATTTTATGGCTTCGAGATTAGGAATGCATTGAAATCATGGTCTATATTGTAGCCCAAATTACGGGGTGTTACATTATCACCCCCTTAGGATCATTTATCCCCGAATGATGATACGGAACACAGACAGATACAATTTCAAGCATAATAAAGGACTAGAAAAGATAAGATAGGAATAGTACCTTCTGTCTCCTCCTCCATCGAATCAAAAAAATTGGGATATCTAATTGTCATGTTATCTTCTGACTCCCAAGTTGCTTCTTCGACTTTCTGATTCCTCCATAGTACCTTTACTGAGGCTATCTCTTTGTTCCTCAGCTTCCGAACTTGGCGATCTAGAATTTCAACAGGTTTTTCTTCGTAAGACAATGAGTCTGTCACTTTGATACTCTCTACTAGCAATACCATAGAGTGATCTCCAATGAATTTCTTCAACATGGATACATAGAATACCGGATGAACGGAGCCCAAACTTGCAGGCAATTCTAACTCATATGCAACTGTACCAATCTTTTTCAAAATCTGATATGGACCTACATAACGAGGGCTCAATTTACCTCTTTTTCCAAACTGCATAACTCCTTTCATAGGAGAAACACCCAATCACCAATTTGAAATTCTAGTTCTCTTCTCCGAACATCGGCATAGGACTTCTGACGACTTTGTCCAGTCGTGAGTCGTTCTCCAATGATTTTTACTTTCTCCATTGCCTGATGAACAAGATCAGGCCCATACAATTGAGTCTTACCCACTTCATACCATCCTATCGGAGACCTACATCTCCTCCCATACAAAGCCTTAAAAGGAGCCATCTTGTTGCTGGCATGGTAGCTATTATTGTAAGCGAATTCAACCAGTGGCAGGTGATCTACCCAACTACCTTTGAAATAAATAACGTATGCCCTTAACATATCTTTGAGGGTTTGAATGGTAAGCTCAGCTTGCCCATCCGCCTGAGGGTGGAAAGATGTACTCAAATTCACTTGTGTACCTAAACCCTTCTGAAAGAATCTCCAAAACTGAGATGAAAACTGCGTACTTCTATCGGATATAACGGACATTGGTGCCCCATGCAATCGAACTATCTCCTCCATGTAAATCTTAGCATAAACCTCTCCCAAGTAATTATTCCTCACAAGTAAAAAGTAGGCTGACTTGGTCAACCGATCTACAATCACCCGTATAGAATCATACTGGTTTTGGGATCTCGGAAGTCCTATAATGAAGTCCATATTTATTATTTCCAACTTCCATAAAGGTAGGGCTATCGCTTGGAAGTACCACCCAGCCTCATGTGTTCTACCTTCACTTGCTAATAGTTTAAACACTTGGACACAAAATCAGCTATATCACATTTCATGTTATTCCACCAATACAAGGTTTTCAGAACATGGTACATCTTAGTAGAGCCTGGGTGAATGACATACCTCGAGGTGTGTGACTCATTAAGGATTCTCTCCCATAGCCCATCGACATTCGGAACGCATAACCTACCCTAAAATCTCAGAATACCATTGCCACCAATTTCAAATGACATAACCTTTTGTTGACCCACATCTTTCTTGATTGGCATCAAGATGGGATCTTTAACCTGCTTCTCCTTAACTTCAGCACAAAGAGATTACTTAGCTAACTCATGAACAATCACCCCTCTATCTTCGAAATCTAAGAGTTGCACTCCCAGATTTGCAAGGCAGTGAATATCCTTCACCATGTCTTTCTTTCCTTCTTCTACATGAGAAAGGCTGCCTATAGACAAGCTGCTGAGGGCGTCGGCTACAACATTTGCCTTGCCCGGATGGTAATGCAGACTCATATCATAGTCTTTCAAAAGCTCCATCCAACGCCTCTTCCTGAGGTTCAATTCTTTCTGTGAGAAAATATACTGTAAACTCTTATGGTCAGTATAAATATCAATATGTACTCCATAGAGATAGTGCCTCCATATTCTAAGTGCAAACACCACGGCTGCTAACTCCAAGTCATGAGTAGGGTAATTGCGCTCATGCACCTTTAACTGCCTAGATGCATAAGCTATCACCTTACCACGCTACATTAATACACAACCAAGTCCCACACGGAATGCATCACAATAAACCACAAAATCATGTACACCCTCGGGAAGGGTCAAAATAGAAGCAGTAGTCATCTTGTCCTTCAATTTCTCAAAACTGTTTTCACACAAGTCCGACCACACAAACTTCATCTTTTTCTAAGTTAGTTTAGTAAGCGGAGGATCTATGGAAGAAAAACTCTCTACGAACCTTCTGTAATACCCCGCCAAACCCAAGAAGCTTCTAATATCGGTTGGAGTCGTGGGTCTAGTCCAGTTTCTCACTGCTTCAACTTTCTGGGGATCCACTCTTATCCCGTCACTGGACACAATATGCCCCAGGAAGGCAATAGCGTCTAACCAGAATTCACACTTAAAAAATTTAGAATACAGCTGATGATCCTTAAGGGCTTGAAGGATAATTTGGAGATGATTGACGTGATCCTCTTTACTCTTAAAATAGATCAAAATATCATCAATAAATACAATGAGGAACAAGTCAAGAAACTGATGGAACACTCTATTCATAAGATCCATGAAGGCTGCAGGGACGTTAGTCAACCCAAAGGACATGACTAGAAATTTGTAGTGACCATATCAGGTTCGGAAGTCTGTCTTGGTTATGTCTGACTCCCTAACTTTCAACTGATGATAACCCAAACGAAGGTCTATTTTCAAAAAGCACTTGGCATCCTGAAGCTGGTAAAAAAGGTCGTCAATCCTAGAAAGATGATATTTATTTTAATCATGACCTTATTCAACTGACGGTAGTCTATGCACATCCGAAGGGACCTATCCTTCTTTCGTACAAAGAGCACGGGTGCACCCCATGGGGAAACACTAGGACGAATGAAACCTTTGTCGAGGAGGTCTGTAAGCTATTTCTTTAACTCCTTTAGTTCCATGGGAGCCATTCTATATGGCGGAATAGAAATAGGACGAGTGTCTGGCAACACATCAATGCCAAAATTTATCTCCCTATCAGGGGGTATCCCTAGGAGATCTTCGGGAAACACTTCTGGGAATTCATTCACTACATGGACTGACTGCAGAGGAAGGTTTCTAACTTTTGAATCTTTTACTCAGATTAGATGATACATACAACCTTTGGAGATAAGCTTTCGGGCTCTAAGATAAGAGATAAAATGACCTCTAGGTTCCACAAAACTCCTTGCCCATACAACTGGTGTCTCATTCGGGAAGGAAAAAGTGACCTTTTGGGTTTTGCAATCAAGGGTGGCATAACACGAATGGAACCAGTCCATCCTAAGGATGGCATCAAAGTCTATCATATCCAGTTCTATAAGGTCTACCATAGTTTTCCTACTATGAATAGACACGACACAATTTCTATATACCCTGCTAGCAACAACAGAATCACCTACAAGAGTAGAAATAGATAATGTTTCTACAATAACTTTGGGCTCAAACCTGAAACCAACAGCCACATAAGAGGTCACATAAGATAAAGTAGACCCGGGATCAAGCAATACATAAACATCATGAGAAAAGATTCGTAACATACCGGTGACAACATCTGGTGAAGCTTCCGCCTCCTAGCGGTTAGTCAAAGAATATAACTAGTTGTGACCGCTTTCGGCAACTGAAAGGGCACCCTTAGGAAAAGGAGCTGTGGAGGCGGCTTGGGACTTAGCGCCCCCCCCCCTCCATATTTACTCCAGCAGATGGACAATTTCTTTGAAGGTGACCCACTTTGCCACAAGTATAACAGTTTCTCCCCTCAAACCAATACTTCCCTGTATGATTCCTTTCCTAAAATCTCACACCGCAGATGAGTACGACGTTGCTAGGCCACATTGCCCTGAGATTGTGTACCTAGAGCTTTGGACCCACAAGGAGTCTGAAAACTCTGAGTTTGTCTGTCTGTCGGTGGTCTGGGTGCTGGGGCGCTGGCTGCTGACTGTGCATTATTCCAAAACTTCTTCTTCTTCGACCACTTATTACCCCGGTTACCACTCTGCGGCTAACTCTAGTGTTGGTCCGCAGATCTAGCTCTCTTAGCCTGTCTGTCTTTCTCTATAGATTCAGCAACCTTTTTTTTCTTCTCTTCCACTTGATACATATGAACGGTCAGTCGACCAAAGTCTAACTCCTTATTCAACATAGCCCCCTGGCACTCAAGTACCAGGTCATCAGCAAGACCAGATGCAAATTTCCTAATTCGAGCCCTCATATTACTAGTCAACTCTGGTGCATAGCGGGCTAGTTTATTAAACTTCAAAGTGCACTCCTAGACACTCATACTGCCCTACTTCAGATTCATAAAATCTTCCGCTTTGGTCTCCCTCAACTCCAGAGGAAAGAATCGATCAAGGAAAGTTTCCATAAATTTGCCCCAAACTGTGGGCTCAACACTTTCTCCTTTTTCATCTTCCCAGTCGGCATACCACTGAATCGCAACATCCTTGAGCTGATAAGTTGCTAACTCCACCCCTTCAATCTCATCCAGATGCATCACCTTAAAGATCTTTTCTATCTCATCCACGAACTCCTATGGATCTTCCTCCACCGTAGTGCTAGTGAACTTAGGTAGGTTCATCTTCATGAAATGTCCAACTCTAGTAGCCTCAAATATAATAGATACAGAACCAACATCTTCTGGTCGTTGAGCTTGGTTGGCTATCAACTGTGTCAGCATATGAATAGACCATCTGAATTCTGCATTTGAAATATCTCCCTGAGCAGTTGGGGGACAGTTGGCATTAGTCCACGGAGCCTGAGGTGGACTGGTCGGAACTGGAGGGACTCCCACAGTAGGGACAAATTCTTGAGTGTGAGCCCTATTATGGGTCTGCATCCCATGGGTGGGATAGGCCTCATCTGCCTGAGCATTCTGATCGATGATACGACGTGGAGGCATAACTGTGTTTCTAAAACACAAGTGATCATTGATTAGGGAATAGTTCAGACTCTGAAGCACGAACTAAATCACAAAGAACGGAAAGATTTCCTAAATGCCTAGCAGCCTCCTGCTTATAAGTGTGGTGCGCTACACACCCATAAACAAGACTCTACCCGACGCGATTTCGCAGATACCCTGGGACCATGAACGATTCTTTGATTCCAAGTTTTTTACGACCCAAACCAGGGCCTGGCCATGATGAGAATTTCGAACCATGGAGGCCCAAAACACCCCCATCTATCTGGTAATTATGCACCTAATTTATATGATCAAAGTAATGCAGAAGAAACACAAGTATAACGGAAACATAGTCAAGAATTATATGAAAATAGTAATGGGGAATAATGTCCCACAATCTCAATCAACGTCTCGAAAATCGTCTGTGAAATCTCTACTACATGACTAAAATAAGTAACTATCTAAAAACTGGGTCAAGGCCCCCAGTAGACCCAAAACTAATAAATGATTAAAGGACTGCAGGACACAAGACCTTCCGAAACATAGAAGGATCACCACTTGTCTCTGCAACTCTGTCTGAACGATCTACTGATTCTCTTGACCCCTAGACTGGGCCTCTGAACTTGAGAGGTTGGATAGGGGAGGGGTTCAGCACAAAAGTACTGGCACGTAGAGATATCAAAGCAAAACATAATATTTTTAGAAGATATAGTTGAGAGCCATTATAAAGAAATTCCGTATCAAATTATTTGAAAACACATGAGTGTAATGCAATAGTTTTTCTCAACAATAATGGAACGGAACTAAGCTAGGTGGAACACCCTACATAATTTACACCAACTATCAAACCTCGGTTGCCATCGAGATTAGAGTATAAGTGAGGGAGAGACACTTAAGACCACACAACATGGTGTCTCGACCCAATGGTAGTGCCCAAGATCACTTGGCTCGGGCTCCTACCTATAACCCAATTTGGGAATGACATGAAGTCAAGTACACAAGATCACTTAGCCTGGTACCAATATTCCCTGTTGGCAAACACGTTATTCCAGCGATGAGCCCTTGTGTCTCAAACTCCTTCTTCGGGCATCCATATTTCTCATGTAAAATCAATACATTCAAATTTTATTTTATTCAATCACATATCTTATTCTGTAGGATATCATCATACCCGACTTGCAAGTCATCCATATCATATCCACATATGCATAATCATGTAAAAACCAAGGTGCTTCATCATTTACAAGTGGTGAACAATATTTATTTCAAATTTATGCTCTCTTTTGTTGATCACAATATAATATGGAGTATCGAAACATTATCATGGGAATTTGAAAACAATTTATCATTCATATTTATCAAATTTCCATGGAAAATCTCAAATCACATATGCATGGTTTCAACCATTGAAGTATATAGGCAAACAATTCCCATGACATAAAGAAAATGACTTAGAAATCATATTGAAAGCAAGATATTAACATTTGATTAAAAACCCTCGTTTAAAAGCATGCATGTTCATAAAAACTACACCCATGAGATTTTAGGATAACCCCACATACCTCTATTTCCAAGGATAATAGATGTTTCTTGAAGCTTGCAAATTGGTGATTCCCAATATGCAATTATCTTTGAAACCCTACGGTCAGATCTTGAACTAGTTGGGTTTTAATTTTGAAACCCTAAGGAGAATCTTAAGCACTTTTGATGAAAGAATATGTATTTTGGGGTCCTTGGAACTAAATCTCGTGTTTTAGGACTAAGTAAGGGTGGAAAAGGACCACTTTATCCTCAACACGGAGTGTTTAAATCACCAGAATTCCTTACATAGGCGCCGCACATCCCTTGCTTATGTTCACATAGGCACCGCCTAGGCTATCGCCTATGTTTGCATAGGCGCCACCTAGGCTATCGCCTATGTTTACATAGGCACCGCCTAGGTTATTGCCTATGTTTTCCAGCAGCCATGGGCGATTGGTTAGGCGACACTTATCACTTTGAAGGGCCATAACTTCTTGCTCGGGTGTCGGATTTTAGCTAAATTGGTATCGTTGGAAAGCTAACTCGAATACCTATAATTTAACACATAGCAGGATTCCTAATTCGATATATACTCAGAGTTATGGACGATGGAAGCTGACATACTTTACAACTTCTGCTAAAACTTAGTTGATAGAAATAGTTTCAACTCATCCTTGAGTTGAAGGACCTCTATGGTATAAATTTAAGCTTCAGCGGATTCACATGATACATAATAATTAACATGCTGTATTGGCATAGGATTTTATGGCTTCGGGATTAGCAATGCATCGAAATCATGGTCTATATTGTAGCCCAATCTGCAGGGCGATACAATGCATGACCAAACATATAACATGATAGTGAAGTAGTCTATAAACTAAAACACTGAAGTCTGACAACTGAATAACTAATAACTGCATGCTATGGTCAATGTAAACCTGAACTGAAGTATACTGAATACCTAACAGAGACTAGACTGAGACTGTGGGAGCAAGCTATAATAGACATGCCCCAATGTACCATCAGGGTCCAACCTGTAACCCATCTATAAGGGTATCAGTACTGTGCCACGAGTACTCAAATTGTCTATATGGATCCATTAATATGATGTCCTGAAGTACTAGGGTGTCATGCCTAACTGATGGGGACCCCTCATATCCTATGTTGGATACGTAGTTCTGGAACACAGGGACTGCTACTAATGTCTCATGCCTACTGACAAGGGAGACAAATGCCAAATACATACTGAAGAGGGAGACACTATTTCTACCTTCCCTCGATGCTAAGTGTTACTCCTAACTGAAAGACACTAACTTCTGAATTGTTCTAAGTTTAACTAAATATGATAGCTGGCTGACTGTTAATGTTCTTTACATATCTGGAACTATTCTGAAAATACAAAGATTAAGTAAATAGCTAAGTTTTTGGGTATTCATAACCCCCAAGACTCGATAGCAATAACAATAGAAATAGATGGATACTTTAAAACCATGATAGGAACCATTTTTCAAGAACTCATCTGTTAGATATTTCATCAAACACAAGAGAGTCATGAATTTAAAGTATGGGAATAGTTTAAAACATATGAAAATAACATAGATACAATACTACATTCATGAGTTAGGGATTTGATATGAAAGTATCATCATTCAAACGTGTAAGATGTTCATTCCATCGAATAACACTTGAAAACATAATTGCTAATCAAATTCAAAAGAACTTCATGAAGATAATTCATAATAAACATGGAAATTTGTAATTTAAAACCCTAAAGTAGATTCTTGGACTCCATGGGTGGAAAGGGCCCATGGATGAACATCACACATACCTTAAAATTTAAATCCTTGAAAAGAAAAACAATTCCTTAAGCTTCATTAGAGATTTTGGAATTTGGGAACTTGTTTTCTTGATTGTTCTTGAAAGGAAATAAGTTTAATTTGATGAAATAAGAAAGATCTTAGGGTATATTAGTGTGTAAAATTGGGTATTTTTGGCATAATATCCCTTAACAGAAGTCAAATTCTGTGTTAATACAAATTGGGGCGAAGGAAAAATACAAGACTACCCTTCTGCAATTTAAATTTGTAAATTGTACGGCGATTAGGCCTTCACCGTGATGCGCCAGTGATGCCATCGCTATTCCACCGTGATGCGGTGAAATTGCGTTGAGCTGCTGGAATTGAAATCCAAACACGGCCCAAACCTCATCCAAAAGATCCGAAACTTCTTCGAGACATGCTCCTTACACCCCTGAACATGAATTAACTCAAAAACTTATGTCTAGGGGTCGGAAAGGTAACTTTAAAAATCATCAAAGTTAAGAGGATAAAAATAAAATTAAGTCACCAACACTTAGCTAAATTTTCAGGTTCTAAGCCTCTTATGCATGCGTTATGAGCTGAACTGAGCTAAGACTAATACGGGTTATTATAGGGTATTATAGATTTGTTGGTTGCAAAGGCAAAAAAAGAAAAATCTCCTTCATCAAATTTAATTGACCTGATCATTGTTGACCCTTGCGAAGGCAAAAGATTGATCATATTTTTGAGGTACTATTCACAACATAGTATCATACTCCATTCACCCAATTTCCACCATTTTTGGAATTGAGAGCTTTAGAAAAGCGCAATTTTTATGGTTTTCTTCATCATTTGTCTTTGGGTATGCTCTAAATGCTTATTTCCATTAATTCATATTAATTATAACCTCTAACACACCTTGTAATCTTGTTTAAATTATAGAATTTGGGGATTCTCCGATAAACTATTATACTAGTCTTTCAACGATTTATCTCATTTTCAAGTGAGTTTTGAGTTGTAAACTCCTATATAAATGAAAAATATGTAGCTAAAATAAAATTGCAGATTTGTACCTTTCAATTTCAAATCTAATTTTTAAATTATTATTGGACTCGTTATTTGACCAACATATATGTACATTTGTAAAGAACTAAAAAGATCAAGACAAACATATATGACAAAGGTAATGTTATTCAAATAAGCATCATTATTACTACAATCATTTGATTATTTAACCACAACCAATTCTACATACAATCACTAGAGAAAATATAAGAGGTCTACTGATAATAATAATTCACCATTAATTTGTATGCTTTTCTACAATCAAAAACTTGCACTCGAAGATTTAGTAATTAATGAGAAGAATGTATTATAGACCATATGCTCGAAATTCACATCTTGTAATGCTACAAAATTCAAACTTCTGATCTCTGATTCATTCTTCTCTGATGTTCTTAATTTGAGCTTGTCACAACCTGAGTTGAGCTCTTAGCTGCGACGGGTATCCCGATCCAAGAAGGCTTGAGAGATCCCTTAGCATATTATCATAAGAAATATTCATACCAAAAGAAACGCGGAAGATAAACTGAACATGAAAAGGGTTCATAAACAAATTTAGTACATCAAGGCATTAATCCAGGAAAACCTAAATCTAGTCTAACCAGTCTGCGAAGCCTCTACTGAAATATTAGTTTGTCTAATCCGGAACAAGGCCCCCAGTCGGACCATAAAACTTAATGGAAACAATATATGGATAAAGAGCCTTTGGATGTATGGAAGGCTCACCAACTTTGAATTTCTGAAGGATAATCTACTATTGAGCTAGACCACAGGACTGTGCCTCAGAACCAACATTAGGACATAATGCAGCCGTCATATCTAACAAAAAAAACATATAATTCATATAAAATAATCAAGAGAATTGCAAAAAACAACTTAACATAATATAATTCAAAACACATGGGCATACTTAAAGAGCTTCAAGTCATTCCTATAAAACATGAACTCAAATCTTTTCTTTAATTCTGAGCTCGATGTATGCCCTACAAGTATAGTATCCCACAGGCTATATGGGATCCACCATAACTCACTGGCCAAGCCCCCTATCTGAGTTTACCACAAGTATAGGAGTGTCTGGTCTTAGTATACAACTACACAAAGCAAGTATACAGTGATAATCCATATTTCAGGATAAAATGACTCCTGCATCAGAAAAACACGATTTCAGGCAATGAGTTATCTGAACTAGTGCCTTCTTTGGGTAACCATCTAACTCTCTTAGCTCCTATTTTTATCCTTTTCAAATTATGTTTTATTCTTATAAACATTCACATTTTTCATTTTAAGGGAATTCCATAATAGGTATCGTCATACCTAGACTTGCAAGCCATATCATATCAAATCATGTCCATAGCACATTTTATTCAAAATCATGTTAACTATCACTAAAAAATCTACAAATCATAAGAGATTTCTCATTTAGTTGACATCTCTTCAACTCAAGTCATCACCTTTACTTAGACATACACTCTCAGGTAAAATAAGCATAACATTCTACTCTAATATTGGATTAAGGTGAAATTAGATCCGTTGTAAAGAAAACTCGAAGGTCTTTCATTTAATCAGTCTTGATCTCCTGAACTCTATATATTCTATAAGTTACACTTGTTTAAAGTTGACCCTTGAAGTATCTAATACTAAAACTCAAGCATTGCCAATGTTCTTAACTCAACTTTGCTCAAAGTGTTTCCTATGATCATAATCGCATCAAAATTATTTCACACACAAGGTGAATGGTCATGACACTTTATTATGATTTACATAATTGCTTTGGAGCCTTTAGCCATATGATGAATAGTTGGAATTTTTTTAAGGAGCTTGTGGGGTATTACATTGGCTCAGGGGTATGTTACTTCATGTGTTGAGAAAGATGACATAAGTTAGGTAAGAGGTGGATCATAAAATTTGATGGTAAATAAAAAGAGGTAACTCAAGTTTTTATTATGAAAATTGAACAAAACAAGGTGCACTATACTATATTGATGGAAAAAAATGCTATGGAGGAGGAATAAGAGGTCAATTTTTTTGTGAAGAAATAAGAATAGGATAAGCCTAAACTGTAGGAGAAGTTATCTGAGGAAACTTTAGAGTGAATTCTAGGAGGCATTACAACTCCTAGAGAAGGTGATAATTATATACCATGGTGGATGGAAAATTCTCAAGGAGATTCATAGTCCAATCAGCCTGAAATTTACCGATGAAAAAATAGGAGGAATGAGGATATTTTGCATATATTTGATCAAAAGGATAGCCATATATTTTTTCAATGGAGAATTTGGGGTAAAAGGATTGCTACTGATGATAATATTAAAAGAATGAAGATTAACATTTTACAAAGATGTTGTTCTAGTAGTGAAAAGAAGAAAGGTCCTATATTTTTCTAACAGATCCAACAGCTATTAGGCTGTGGAAGCAATTTGACATATTTACATGGATAAATATGGAGCTTATTCACCTACATCAATTAATCATTGCCATGTGGAAGAAAAAGCCACCTCATAAAATTCAGCTGATCTATAGGAGCATACCCATAATCACAAAGTGGATCCTATGGAAAAAAAAAAAGGAACACTTGGAAGTATAGAGGAAATACTACATTTCTAGGAATGTTGCAGCAAATACAAGATTTGGTTATGAAATTAGTGAATTATTTGGATCCATGGATCAAGTCGGACTACTGGATTTGGCCTGAGGCAGTGGAGAAATTAAGAACCTACATTCCTCAGTTACATTATCATAAGAAAACTTGGACTTTTCCAGGAAATCAAGCATAAATCTAACACTGATGGAGCATGTAGGGGAAATCTGGGATGGCATTGTATAAGTTATTCTATCAGGAATAGAGAGGGAGATTTAGTCTATGCGAGATCCATGGGAATAGATTGGGCCAAAAATATTGAGGCAGAGATTAGAGCCATTCAAAAGGCTTTAAGGTATTGTGAGGAGAAAGAGTTAAATGAGGTTATAGTGGAAATAGACTCTCTTATTCAAACTAAACTGATTACAAGTCAATTGAGGGTTCCATGGGAGCTTGTGGAAAAAGTTGAGTACATATGTCAGATCATGAACAAATAAGATCTAGAATTTTTCACACTTTTAGGTAAGGAAATATGGTAATAGACCAATTAGCTAATGAAACTATAGAGAATCAGTAGCTGTAGGAATATAACAGCTATTCATAGCTATCAAGCGAAGCTAAAGGGCTAATAAACATGTATAAGGAAAAAACCCCAAATATGAGGATAAAAAGCTAAGCAACCAAGATCAATGAAAATCATCAGCATGCATAACAGTCACAAACCATCAAACAGTCAACTAGAGAAGAAGCTAAACCATTAACGACCTATCAATGCTGAAAGGAAATCTGACACACAAACTACAAGTTTATAATGTCTGATCGGAACAAGACATCACGCAGTGAATTTACAAGCCAAGATAAAATT
The DNA here is from genome assembly GCF_002878395.1 of Capsicum annuum. Taxonomy (NCBI): domain Eukaryota; kingdom Viridiplantae; phylum Streptophyta; class Magnoliopsida; order Solanales; family Solanaceae; genus Capsicum; species Capsicum annuum. The sequence goes on from NC_061117.1 coordinate 41,642,973, forward strand.
CTCTATCTATCAAAAAACTTCACCAAAAAAGAAGTGTAAGAGGATCCTACATCCAAAGGATAGTGCAACAATTAAATTTACGAGCTTGGAGAGGAGGCAGTCCCAAATCACTGGACAGGAGGATTGAGATATAAGAAGAGGAAAAGACACAGTAATCTATGTGAGGGAATAAAGCTTACAAGAGTCAAGAATGCTATTATAAATAGAGTGTTGTGTTGGTCCCTTTGGGTAAAGCCTCGACAACCTTAGATTCAACAATAGAAAATCATGATTAGAAATGAATAGAGGATGAAGAGGATGTGCAAAGAAGTAGAGGGGGAATTACCAATTAACAAGAGTGAAGTAGACATATTGAGTAAAAAGCTACAAATCCCTGGCATGAGTAGTAAAATGAGCCAAAGGATCATACTGACCACCTCAGAGTTTTGCCAATCATAATCCGTCAATATGCTTAAGGTACGGGGACCTTTTGGGAAATGTAAGGGAGAAGACTTATCATTGATTAGAGGGGAATATATAGTAGGGAATTTTTGAACCTGGGCCACTTGTTGCGCTCAGGTTTTTCTATTTTTTCCCACTTTTCTGAACTTGGGCTTATTTCTTTGAAAAAAAAGTCTCCAGGCCCAAAATTTTATTCAAAAAAATAACAAACAAAATCAGATTATCTAAAAAAAATATTAACACTAAAATAGCGTGAAATATTTTGGTTCTGGCAGAGCAACATGTAACAAATTTTATCAACCAACAGGTTTTTGTCAAAAAATTACACAATGTAGCTAGGTGTGTATGTGTGTGTGTATATATGAATGTGTATATATATGTAAGTATGTGTGTGTGTATATATATATATATATATATTGACACTTCTTGGCTTCTTCGTGAATTTACTTCTCTATATTCTATTGCTTTGTTTTAGTTTTTTTCTAAACCCTTGCATAATTTTTTGATCTTCTAAATTTTGAATCATGTTATCATTTTTTTAATAGTCTTCAAAAAGTATTTAATTGAACATACTTATAGGAATAATCCATGTTACTTGTAACAAATCTCCCCATTTTATTTTGTTTGACTTGGCAAAAATTTTAATAAAAGACAAAAAAGAAAAATTTCAAATTTTTTGTCTTAAATACGTCATAAAATTTGTAGGACTATAAAAATGTCTCATTCGAATTGCTTAGAAAAAATTATTTGATCAACCTATACGTACATTTGAAAAGAATGAAAAAGATCAAGACTAACATATATGACAAGGGAAATGTTCTTCCATGCAGCATCATTACTACAATCATTTGATTATTAACCACACCCAATTATGTGTATAATCAGTAGAGAAAAAATAAGAGGTCTAGTAATAGTAATAATTCGCCATTAATTTGATGCTTTTCTACAATTCAAAACTTCCAGTCGAATATTTAGTAATTAATGAGAAGAATGTATTATAGACCATATGCTCGGAATTCACATCTTGTAAAGCTGCAAATTTCAAGCTTCTTATCTTTGATTCATTGTTCTCTCACATTCTTAATTCAACCTTACCACGACTAAGGTGAAGGCCCTATCCACAATGGGAATTTCAAACCATGAAGACTCGAGAAACCCCTTAGCATATTATCATAAGCATTATTCATACCACAAGAAATGTGGAAGATAAACTAAACATGAAAAGGGTTCATAATCAAATTTAGTAAGTTAAGACATGAATCCATGAAAACCTAAATCCAGTCTATCCAGTCTATGAAGCCTCTGTTGAAATATTTGTCTGTCTAACCAAGGACAAGGGCCCAGTCCGACCTTAAAACTTAAAGGAAACAACATATGGATAAAGCGCCTGCTGATGTAAGGAAGGCTCACCAAATCTAAATTTCTTAAGGATAATCTACTGATGAGCTGGACCATGGGACTATACCTCAAAACCTACCTTATGAGACAATGCAACCTCTACGAAGATAGATGGTCAATACTTAAAATGTATTGGTATGCAGAACTATAAAAAAACAACATATAATTCATTTAAAATAATTAAGAGCATTGTGAAAAACAACTTAACATAATATAATCCAAAACACATGGTAATACTTAACGAGCTTCAAGTCATTCTAGTAAAACATAGACTCAAATCATTCCATTAATTCTAAGGTAGATGGTACACCCTACAAGTCTATTATATCACGGGCTATAAGGGATCTTCTATTAACTCCCCGACCAAGCCCTCTATCCGAGTTTGTTACAAGGATAGGAATGTCTAGTCGGAGTATACAATTTCATGAAGCAAATATACAGCGATAATCCTTATTTCAGGATAAAATGACTCCTGCATCAGCAAAACACAGTTTTAGACAATGAGTTATCTGAATTCTTGCCTTCTTCGGCTGACCATAACTCTCTTAGCACCCATATTTAGCCTTTTAAAATCATGGTATATGCTTATAAACATTCACATCTTTTATGTTAAAGGCATTGCATAATAGGTAGCATCATATTATCTGTCATGTGAAGCCATTGCGGGGTGCCCATTTTATGATGCAAACCCTTTTTTCTAAGAATATAACCACCCCCAACCCATTTAATCCCAACTTAATATAATTTATCATTGATATTTGGGTCCTAAAGGCCCATTTCATGCAATATTTGAGTGATAAAATGTTTGGTGTTACAAAGCTAGTGTGGGTTTTTGTTGGATACAGGATTATTTTTATGACTGACAAAGCTGAGGACATATGGAAGAAACAAGTTGCTACAAATTTTCATTTTAGTCTGAATCCAACTAGGATAACGAAAAGATCCTCTAAGTGAAGGTCTAAATAGTAAAAACACTAAAGTATGTGGATGGAGTGTGTTTAATTCAAGAATTCAGCTTGTATAAGGTTTTCTCTCATAGGAAATTATATATGAAAAGGAATCATAATGAATCTTGTCAAATACAGTCGAATAATAAATGAGATTCCTTACAAGAAAAAAGAAGTTTGCTTGAGGAAGGAGAATGTTGAGATAGTTTTGGTGATTGACATAACAAATGAAACATGTTAGATTAAGCAGTCCACTAGACTGAATGGTAGAATCAAAGTAACATAAGGTTGTTACTGGAAAATGAAGAAAGGATAAGAATGCTTAGGACAAGGACTTGATAAAAACATAATGATGAATCATATTTTATAAAGATGACGTTGTAGTTGAAATTGAATATAACACTTTGTTGATAAGCTGAAGAGGAAGTGTTAGACTCAAATAAGGACATTGAGTTGAAGAAGGAGTTTCACAAATACAAGAGTTTCACTTGAAGAAGGACTTCGACTTAATAAAGAAGTCTGTTGAGTTCAAGAAGCAAAATAAAAAAAAGCAAAAGGTGAAGGACTCTTTAAAGAGTAATTATATATAGAGGGAGTAACTCACTTCGTTATTTATGCACTGACAATGATAGCAACATATCGACAAATTGTGTGTGAAGTCCCAATGCTTGAAGAAGCCTAAGTTGAACCTGTTCCTATTACTTAGAGTTAAAGAGTCTTAGACTTTATGTATTATGTTGGTTCTCGAGTTGTAATATTTTGTAGTCTCAGTGATGTATAAACTGAGTTAGGATCTCTATCTTCAAGTTAGGGAACTCAAAGACTTGAGAACACTTACCTTGGGAAGGTTTTTGTTTTTGTCGAATTAGGAGTTAGAGTTTAATTTCTAGATTACAAAGTCTTGTAATTTGTCATTGGTTGAGGCACAATTGTTTTGGTGGAGTTGAAGTTAAATCCTAAATAGGTACAGGTCGTTGTTTTTTACACTCCTTTGAGTCTGGTGTTTTCCACATAAACATTACTGTACAATTTACTTACTAGTTTAACTAGACAGGAACACATTAGTCAATCTATTCCATTGATAGGCAACTGCTAGGCTAAAATAAGTAATCAGTAGGGTACATACTCTAACAGGTTGTATCAGAGTGGGTTAACTTACATAAGGTTAACACCGAAGAAAAGATCACAATGATGAATTTCGTACCTCCTACTGGTCACAGTGAAGGACAATCCACTACTAGGCCTCCTCTTTTAAATTGTACTCATTTCTCTTGGTGGAAAGCTAGAATGAAAATGTTCATTCAAGGAGATGACTATGAATTATGGGATAAAACTACTGATATTCCAACCATTCTAATAAAGTTGGAAGATGTCAAGACCCATAAAGGCTCAAGGTCACTTCTAACTGGCAATCATATGCATAATTCATAACTATAAAATGCGGAAACAAAATGGAAAAATAGTAATCTAATTATATCAACAAAACAACACGACATAAACTCAACAAGACTCAAATCCATCTAACATCTGTCTACGAAATCTCTACTAACTGAAGGAAAACAATATCTATTTGAAGACCGGGACAAATCCCCCGATCGGACCATGAACCAAAACCAAATGAGATCAACACAAGTGAAGCCTTTCGATGTAAGGGAGGCTCACCAACTCTGAATGTCCTACAACAATCTATTGTTTAGCAGGACTACTAGATTGGGCCTCAAAACCTAAAATATAGAGGGTGAGTACAGATGTACCGGTACGCAGACCAATAAAAAATAATGTACTTTTATGCAACATAAGTGAGAGCAATTCATAAAATAGATTACACACAATATAGGAAAACACATAGTCATACTTAAAAGACTTTGAAAAATTTCTTTGAAACCATGACTTACTTTTTATTTTATTTCTAAGCTATCACCCTACATACATGGTAATCCATGGGCTATATAGATCTCACCCATAAACTAGCAGCCAAGCTCCCAATCCAAGTTTGCTGCGAGGATGGGAATATCATGAAAAAGTATGCCCACTTACCGACATACCATGCTATCCCACCGCCGAATAGCATATAAAGACCTATATCGACAAATACAGTTTTGGGGTAAGAGTTATCTGAAGTCAAGCCTTCTTCAAGTAACCAACTTGCTCACTTTAAGACCAATTTTTTATATATTCTTTAAAATATGCATCTTTTAAAATTCAATATCTAAAAATCTGGTTCCATTATGGCATTCATCTATATGGTATCATCATACCAAGACTTGCAAGTCATATGTCTAAGCCATATAATGTTCTTCTTTAGATTTTTCAATCAACTCAGTCATTTGACCTCAAAAAACATTTAAACAATGCAAGGGAGTCCTTATTTCAAAACATATGCAAAACATATTCAAAGATTCTCCCTTTTCAATATTTCAACACATGATGGTCAATTTCTTTATAAAAATCTATACAACTCTTTCAATTATCACCATGAACATTTAAAAACAAGAAAACACCCTCTGTTCACTTTATAACCAAAATCATGTCTAGTAAAACATTTGTATCATGCTTCTCAATATGGAATCGAATAATTCATAACATATGAAAACAAGAGGCTTTATAACAAGAGAGGGATTATAATTGTTCATTCTCTTAATTGAACATTCAAAATCAAAACATATACATACTTATATACGAGTACAAATAAAATTTAGGGGAAGGCCTCAAGACCAAAATCATAAATATCATTGTATAGGTTTTCATGATTTGATTATTCAAAACAGTTGTTCAAACTTTTGTTACAAACATCATAGTATGCTTTCAAAAGCTTAGTAAATTAATAACTTATGACCATGGCATTTTAGGACATCCCTACGTACCTTAATGATGAAGAAATTGTGAAAATATTGAACTTTTAAGCTTGATTGCCCAAATCCTAAGTTGTTTTTGTCTTCTTGTGTTTTAGATGATAAACTAATGATTTTCTAGGGTTAAAATATATTTTAGGGTCTGACATACGTGTTAAGATGTTTAGGGATGGTATTGGGTGACAAAAGACACTCAAAACTGGAGTTTCAGCACCACTTGGCCATATGGTTTGCAGTTCCATCTCTATGGCAAACATTGAATTTTTCAGTGCTAAGTCTTTGGCAAACATTGAAGTTTGTGGTGCCAAGTCCATGGAAAAAATTAGGCGTTGTGTCGCCAACTTTTTCCAATGAGCGTTGGCAATGGTAAGGCGATGCCTAGCCATAACCTAAGCAATAGTTTGCGATGCCTACTTAGTTTTGAGGTCTTTAAACACCCCCAACACCCACCACAACGTCAATACATGATCTACCATCACTACAGGGGTCCTAAAGATCATTTTAGAAGCACCAAAAGAGTGTTACGACTATGAGGCATCACAATCATACAGCCTATATGGTGCCTTATTCAAACACTCATATCTTCTTACTCTAGACTAGGATGGACAAACGGTTGGAGGCATTAAAAAGAAGGCTCAAAGGGATTAAACTTGATATATAGTAAGCCACAGGAATCTTTATATACTAGGATAAACAATATCTAGAATTTGACCTATGCAAAATCGTTAACTAAAAATTTATGATAGGAAAGTGCTTAACTTAACTCTTGAGCTTGGGGATTCTTATGGTGTATTTTCATTTCCAAGAATATTTCCACACTAAGAAAGTGTCCTTCACACTTATATCTATGTAGAAATCATTGGATTAGGATCCATATACATTAGAAAGATGATTCAACTTTAGCCCATAAGTGCAGAGTGTTACAGAAAATGGAGAATAAGATAAAAATGTGAGAAGTGAATTTACTGCTGACAATTTGGTGGAACTAAAGAAAATGTAAGGGAAAAGAACATATTAGTGTGTGTAATAGGTTCAAATAAATACAATAGAGTGTCTACATACACCACTACCAAGAAAATATGGGACGACTTGGTAAATGCATATGAGGGGACCACTCAAGTGAGAAAATTTAGATTTGCTCTTTTCTTTACTGAATATGAAGCTTTTAAAGTGAAGGAAAATAAATCCCTTTAGAAGATAATGTCAAGATTTACTGCTTTGACAAATGAGTTAACCTCTTTGGGAAAAGTCATCACTACTGAGGAACAACATGAGAAAATGTTGAGGGTCTTGCTAAAATCTAAATAGGATGTCAAGGTTAGTGCGATTAAGGAGACAAAGGATCTAACTAGTATGACTTTGGATGAATTAGCACATAACTTAAAGACTTATGAGATGTAAATTGATGAAGACAAGAATAAACAGGCAGCTCTTGAGAAAACCTTGGCCCCAAAGGCTTCTAGCAGTGATGGGGAAGTGGAACTGACTAAAGATTAGGTGGCTTTTTTAACAAAAAATTTCAGCAAAGTCTTCAAAAGGAAGAATGGAACATGCAGCAAAAGGCATTCCAATTATAATCCCATAGGGTGCTTTAAGTGTGGTAAAACTGATCATTAAGTTAGAGATTGTCCTATTTGGGAAATTGCATGGAGAAAATAAAAAGCTGAGAAAGAATTAAAAGGAAAGGCTAAGAAAAGAGAAGGAGAAATTTTCCATGGTAGCTGCTTGGGGATCTGACTCTGAAGGATCAGATGAGGAGGAGGTAGATGAAACTTCTCCTATGAAAATTGGAGATTCAGACATGGAGGATGATGATAACACTGTTGAGGTAAGTATTCCTAAACTTAAAAAGAATTTACATTTATTTTCAAAAGAAAAGCTTGTTTCATTGACGAATGGATTAATAGATGATTTTCAAGAATTATTTTCTAATAGAGATGAACTATTCAACTATCTTACAGGTCTCAAGTTTGATCTTATTGATCTGGAAACTTGAGAAAATATTGTTGAAAAAGAAACGACGCTCTCAAGGAACAAGTCAGTCAACTTGACTCTTTAAATTGATTCCACAATCTAAGATCTTAAATCTAACTCTTTCTAAAAAAAAGGTAAAAAGATAAAAAGTGATGATCAGAAAAGGTTTGATCTTGAATTGACCAAGGTTAAATATGAATGTAACAATGAAAAAGAAATGGTTGATAGGTTAAGCCAAGAAATCTCTAGGTTGAAACTTGATCTAGAAAGGGCAAATAGATGGACCAATTTCTCAAGAATTGTTCATCAATTGGGTAAAAGAACTCACAGTGAAAAGGCTAGATTAGGATTTTTCAAGAGTCACACTGTCACTAATGATTTATGCTACATTTGTTGCAATCTTGGACATTCCACTAACGAGTGTCCAATTGCTAATAAAGGCAGATCCAAAAGTACAAATCTGGTAAAGAAATCAGATTTCTTAAGATCTCAGAAAAATACAGTGAATCACAAAACAAGTCAGAGAAATAGGTCACATAACGTGTTGCCTCATTGGGATAAAAGAATCTGATTCATCCTTTTACTCATAAGAAAGGACCCAAGATCGTCTGGGTTCTTAAAGTTAACCCCTAAATTATTTTGCAGGTAAGAGTGACAGAAGGTAAGAAAAATTAGCACACGTTAGAGCTTGTTTATGGCATAAGACTGGAAGAGAATTGAGGGGGGTAGCTTTGTTTATAACAAGAAGACACAGATTGAGAAGAACCAAAAATAATTTTTTTCAGTCTTTGTGAAATTGGGATGATTAAGATTGCGCAAACTACCCTCAATGATTGGCTAGAAAAATTAACCTATTCATGAAATCTTAGCTACTCTTTTCAGTCTTGCACATTTAGTTGTATGTCCCAATTCCAGTATAATAATAAATTTAATTAAGTTATGTTTTTAGTCTTACAAATTTAGAGAGATCAAAGGTGTCAGAGCTCATAGAAGTGGCAAGGTATGGTTTGCTTCAGTCACCTTTTAAGTAAGTATTAAGGAACATCTATGCACTATTGTTTCTTTCAAAATAAGGAGACTTGTAACCACTAATATCAAACGTCTCTCTTTCCTGAAAAAACTATTGTCTCCTTTGCAAGGGGTCATATCTCCTTTTCCCACTTAAATACATCTGACAAACTCACTTACATCTACACGCTTCATCTTCCCAATTCCCTTTCAAAATTCAATTCAACCCTCATGCTATAATTCCTCACTCACTCATTCTCTAAAATTATCTATCTCCTTCTAAAACCATTGCCCTTATCTATTCCATCCTTGAAAAGCTCAATACTCACAACAATGGCTTCTTAAAAATCCTCATCTGTTCCTAAAAATGACTCCATCACATTCTTCTCTTCTAGAACCGCCCTCATTATCCACCCTGACTTTGCCCCAGTTCTAAAACTTTCCCTTTCTATTCTAATTAAGTTGTTTGATTTTAGGGCCTCGTATGACTTCAAATCCATGGTTAATCTATTTTCCTAAAACCCATCTTGTGATAAGTTTTACTCCTTAGAGGTTATTGAGAAAGTTGCTCCACTACAAATACTTCCACCTAAAATTGAACCTGCTTCCTCCCTCATTCCCAATTTTGTTCCAAAAGAAGCTCCTAAAAGGTGTCGTTCTTGTTTAGTCAAAGCATCTGGGGATCGTATCCCTATTCTTGGTGATGAACAATTTAAGTCTTTCTCTAACCCTACCCTTGTTCACACTACTCATACAATAAATCATAAGAGGCAAGAAGAAGCTTCTCTTCAAGCATGTAAAAAAGAAGAGAACTTATTCGTCATGTCCTATGACTCCTCCCTCTGGTTTTGATCTTCTTATAGGAACCATTCGTAAATGAAAGACTTATAACAACTTTATCCCTAAGCCCTCCACATATAATCCTCCCAGATCTGCTACTTCTTTTTCCTCAAGAAAACCCACTCCTAAAAATCATCCTCAGTCTACTTCCACTTCCAAAGCTGCTTCAAAAATCAGATCCCAGAATTAGGCTAGACAACCTATTCCTTTCTCTGATTCTGAAGCTACTAAGCATACCAAGTCTTCGTCTCCAGATATTGAACTTGATATTCCTCTGACATTGATATCCACTCCTTTGAAAATATGGATACCTATTTGGACCATGTTTTGTATTTTTAAAAGCAGCAATTTATTTGTGGTCGAGTTATCACTAGTTATGGTGGTCCTGAAATGAGAATTCTTTTAGATAGACTTCAATTTCAAGGTTGATCCTCCTTAATTCTTCAAGGAGAGACACAACATAAGTTTGGCCGCCCAGAAGTATATGAGTTCTATACAAATGGGTCTGCGCAAGGAAACCTCTTCCTCATAACTATTCATGGTGTTGCAGGGAAAGGGCTGAGAATAAAGAGAGCATTTGCAAACTCACTAAGCTAATCTAGCCTGTTCCATCTACCCCTTCAGTCTTGTTCTCTAGAGCCTTAGAATTTTATCTATTTTGTAGTTCTTTTGTCGACAATGCCTAGATTTTATTTTTTCTTTCTTATTAGGTGTTTGACTGTACACATTTTCATGCTACTCATATGCAATCTCCTTTTTCTGTTCATAATCTTTTAATGTCTTGACTACTACATTGCTTACTTAATTTGTACGTATTGTATTGGTGTTAGCTCTAATGGCTATGAATTGAGTAATGTTGCACTTATTACTTTTGGGGTTGGTTTCTTTTCGATGATGCCAAAAGAGGGAAGTATTGGGGTATGCAATTTTTATAACTCATATGTAACCTGTTTCTGTTTAAAAAGTTCATGACTTAGTGCCTACAGGAAAAGTCAGTAGTTGCATGACGACAAAAATTTGTCATCACTAAAAATGGGAAATTTGTTGGGATGGTTTCGGTGATTGATATGGCAAATAAAACATGTTAGATGAAGTGATCCACTAGATTGAACTGAAAAATAAAAGTAACACGAGGTTATTACTGGAAAATGAAGACAGGATAAGAATGCAGGACTTGATAAAATCATAATGATGAATCACGTGTGATAAAGAAGACGTTGTGGTTGAAATTGAATACAACACTTTGTTGATAAGCTGAAGAGAAAGTGTTGCACTCAAACAAGGAGATTGATTTGAAGAATGAGTTTCACAAATACAAGAGTTTCACTTAAAGAAGGACTTCGACTTAACAAAGAAGTTTGTACTTCGACTTAACAAAGAAGTCTGTTGAGTTAAAGAGTTTGAACAAAAGTAAAAGAAAGAAGACGGTGAAACACTCTTTGAAGAGTCATTATATATCAAGGGAGTAACTCACTTCGTCACGCATGCACTGACAAAGATAGCAACAACATATCAACAAATTGTGTGTGAAGTAACAAATCTTGAAGCACCCTGAGTTGAACATGTTCCTATTACTTAGAGTTAAGGAGTCTTAGAATTTATTTATTAGGTTGGTTCTCGAGTTGTAATATTTTTTAGTCTCAGTTAAGTATAAACTGAGTTGGGATCTCTATCTTCAAGTTTGGGAACCCGAAGACTTGGGAACACTTACCTTGGAAAGGTTTGTGTTTTTGTTGAATTAGGAGTTAGAGTTTAATTCCTAGATTACAAAGAGTCTTGTAATTTTTCGTTGGTTGAGGCTCAATTGTTTTAGTAGAGTTGGGGTTAAATTATGTAGAGGTACAAGTCATGGTTTTTTACACCTGTTTCAGTTGAGTGTTTTCCACATAAGTCCAATTTACTTACTTATTTAGCTAGATAGGAACACGTTAGTCAACCTGTTCCATTTATAGGCAACTTTTACGCTAAAATAAGTAATCAGTAGGGCACGTACTCTAATATAGAAGACTCATACCTATTAATAGAGATCGAGTTTCACAAAGATGATAGAACATGCATAGAAAAATCAATTCTCATGGATAATTCTAACAACCATTATTGTTATATAATATAAAATAAAATAAAAATTCAGAAAGCATTAATCTTTTCAAGCATTCACAATTCTTTTCTCAATGCAATGAAATCCAGAATTACAGCATTTGTTCATTTTGTCTAGAAATATCATTTTCGGTCTATCGATCCAGTGAACCAGGGTTTGGGTTCATTTTGGTATTCAATTTAAGAAATCAGAAGATTCGATATTGAAAGAAATAGAAGCTTTTAGGAATGAAGCAGAAACTTCTCCATCATAGACATAACTAATTTTCTGTTTTCACATCTTACTAGATGAGAAAAAAAAAAGGATGAACGAAAGCATTACAAAACTATAATTTCCACACGCTGAAAATACTTGTTTTTAAGCTTGACCATCATACTCCGGAGTACAAATATCTTACTTTCTCATTTTATTTCCTGTGAGTTTATTAAACTTTCTCTTTTAATTATTAGTAGTTTATGGAAGTAATATCATACCAGTGAAAATAGTAGCAGTAACCAATCTTCTTGGCATAGTTATAGTATCAAGAGAAAGAATGTTGTTAAATAATTAGCAGAAAGATCATCATCAAAAGAAGAAAAGAAAGGATTTGAGCTCACTTTCGCTCTTCAACTTATTTTTAGTACTATTAACAGATGTTGTTACTCCATCCGGTAGTTGGACCCTCAAAAATGACAGAAAATAATTCACCGCATTGCTTGATATAAAAATAGGCATACTGTAATAGAAAATTACATATGTATAGGAAAAGGAGTTGTATTTATTATACTGGATCCATAAATATTTCTAGACAATTTTATCCATGTAAATCAAATATATAATTGACAATAAGAAAATCAAATATCATATAACAAATTTATTACATAAACCATGTCACTGATGTATGCAGCCATTTTTCAATGCAATGGAAAATGAAGCTACTCGATAACAAGAAGTACACCCCATATCATCAACCAGCCAAACCACTTGGCTATTCAATAAACTCCACTTTTTTCGACAAGTTAATTTTATTGATAAAAACAACGGCTCAAAGATGATGCTTGAATAGTAGAACATATATGACTATATCTCTTTCCAGTTGTCAATATATTCCAAAGAAGTGGCGAACTGATTTACATTTTCATTTAGTGCAGTTTTGACAAACGTGACTTCTTGGAGGATGATCATCTGTTCATGAACTACAACTTCCAACTAGTTAGTTACGTAGGGAAAGAACGAAGCAGAGTAATCAAGATATGTGCTTAATCAGTATCTCCTGTTTAAATAGTTTATAATCTATAACATCAGAGTCTAGTAAAAATTCAGAGTCGAGCCGACACATCATTACTTAATCAGTTACATACATGCTCGAAATGCTGCACTAATCTTATCAACAGTCATTGACTCTTCAATGTGAATTTGATGATTATCCAACTCAAGATCAAGTGCTTATTTTCATTGATGGAGAAACAAATTGGATAGGAAGTCATAAGATTTGTTAAGAATATAAAGTAAAAAACCTTTAGTAGTGACGATTCTTAAACTTTTGAAGTCCCTTCTTTATTTTGGGACAACATTTTAACAAACTTACATACATACAAAACCATCCACCCTTAGCCCCTAGACCTAACTCAATCCGAAAATCCAGCTCATGAGAGGAGCATTGTGCTGTCCATTTAAGTAGACCACCTGTTTAATCCTCAAGTTCCATTAAGCTTTTTCAGGAGGATCCAAATCCTAGATAGCTTTCTTTATTTATGATGGAGCAGAAATGAGATGTATGCAAGCTTGAATGTTGTACTACTCTTATCATCAGTTATGATGTCATAGAAAAACAACAACAACAACATACCCAGTATCTTTCCATAATATTGTGTCTAGGGAGGGTAAAGTATATGTAGTTTATATCACTAACTCACATTGATGTAGAGAGATGGTTTTCGATGCACCCCCGGCTTAAGAAAAAAAACATTAGATAGTAATAACCCAGTGTAGAAAAAATTGGATAATATAAGAACATAAAACTACACTCGAACCAATCAATAGATAACAACAGAAATAAGACTATCACAAAGTAATACTACACTCGAACTATCGAAAAGAACCAACAACACCAAGACCCTACAAGAATATCTTTTCGATAATTGTAACGGATAACAGTCTAAAGCACTTCTACCTACTTGAATACCTACTAACCTTCTACCTTACTTCTCGTCCTCCATACCTTCCTATCTAGTGTCATGTCCTCGATAAATTATAGGTTTTGCATGTCATGCCGAATCAGCTCCCATAAATATTTCTTCCGTTTACCTCTACCTTATCGGAATCCATCGATAGACAATCTCTCACATCTCCACACTGGGGATCCATGCACCACCACATCACATGGCCGAACCATCTCAACCTCACTTTCTACATTTTGACTTCTATAGAAGTAACTCTCACCTTTTCGCACATAAACTCATTCCTAATCCTATCTCTCCTAGTAAATCCCACACATCCATTGCAATAACAACATCTCCGCCATCTTCATTTTTTGGATGTGAGAGTTCTCAACTTTTCAACAATTTTCTCCATACATTATAGTTACTGATCTTACTACTACTTTGTAAAATATACCTATAAGTTTAAGAGGTACATTCTTTTCACACAAGATTCCGAAAGAGAGCCTCCATTAATCCATCGTACACCAACCAGTGAGTGACCTCCTTGTCAATCTCCCTATTTCCTTGGATGATTGACCCAAGATTCTTGAAACCATGTCTTTGGAATGACCTCATTTTTAAGCTTAACTACCATGTAAGCCTCCCGTATCCCCTCTCTAAACATGCACTCCATATATTATGTCTTAGTTCTTCTCAACCTAAGCCCTTTACACTCAAGAGTCTCTCTCAAAACCTCTAACTTAGCATTGACTCCTCCTTGGTTCTCATCAATCAGAACTATGACATCTGTAAAATAGCATACACCATGGCACCTCACTTTGAATTTTCTGCATCAGTACATCCATCACAAGGAAAATAAAAAACGATTAATAGTCGATCCCTGATGCAACTTCATCCATATGGAAAATGCTTCGAAGTCTACTGCTTAGGTTCTTACACGAGTCTTGGTGTTGTCATACATATAATTAATTGACCTAGTGTACACCACAGGAACACCTCTAGTCTCCAAGCACTTCCATAGAAACTCCCTAGAGACATTGTCGTAAGACTTCTCGAGGTCGATGATCCCCATATGTAAGTCCTTCTTTCTCTCTATGTAAGAAAAAAATAAAAAAAATAATCATAAATTTCCTAGGTACGGCTTTCTCCTAAATCCAGCACGTCCACACTACCACAAAATATCAAATCTATATTTATAAATGACAAATGACATCATCACTTCATGTGTTAATCATTAAAAAAAATCATCACTTCAGGTATCACATAAATGATCTAGAGCACATATAGAATAAATAATTACACCATATAGGAATAGTAAGCTTTAAATCAAAATTCTTCAATTTTTCCCCTTTCACCAAAGGAAAGTGTCGCCGAGACATACAAGATCAACTTACATAGAAAAATAATATGTAAACTAAATAAGAAAACATTAAATAAAGATAACAAGATAAGTGGGTGGATCTAAGTCATCAATAGGTATCCAGATACATCAAATGCCAAATAAAGTATGTTTTCACAATCCAAAATTGAAAGAGTAAAATCAGACCGATGTAGTGTTGGTTAATGCTGAATGTAAATAGAGTTCATTATGTCTGAAATTTGTAATCTGTTATGAGGAGAAAGAAGAAAGAAGAAAATGTAAAGAGGAAGAAGAGAAGTAACTTGTTTTATTGATTGACTCTTGTTGTTGTATCTCTACATTTGCTGAATAGGCTACTTATATAGAGTTACATGGAAGGATCTAGAAGATAATAACCTAACTAACTCATAACAACTACACTTCACAGAGTTAGTTGGTTAACTAACTTCCAAAAATAGTTAGTACTTTTTCATTGGATTCACACTTTTGTTGTGAGCTTAATCTTCTTCTTTTAACACTCCCCCTTAAGCTAGGTAATCTCAAATAGATTTAGGATGCCCAGCTAGGACATCAAGTGTTCATATTGAGCACTGAGATCCTTAGTTAGCACATCATCCGGTTGATCCTTGGTAGGAATATAGTTGACTGTTACTAGTCCTTTTGTAGATCTTCTCCCTTATAAAATAGCAGTCTATTTCAACGTGATTGGTCTTCTCATGATAAATAGGATAAGATACAATCTACATAGTAGATTTTCTATCAGAGTAGATCTTCATAGATTGTTTGACACTAATCCCAATCTCCTTAAGTATTCCTAGCAACCAAACTAGTTCAACCACAGTTGCAGCAATGCTTCTGTATTTAGCTTCAGCTGAACTTCTCAAAATTGAGTTGTGTTTTTTAGATTTTCTTGTCTAGGTTTCTTCTTAATGTACTTGACCAGTCTAATGACTGCATCCATGTGTGATTTCTTTGGTTATTATAGGAACTTCCTAAGAGCTTGGACATAGTAATCAATGTCTAGCCTGGTCATTGTGAGATACAACAGCTTCCTTTTAAGCCTTTGATAAGCATGCACATTTGCTGGTGGATCTCTGGTTCCTTGTTTATTTTTGTAGAAATGATCATCATACTCCTTAGTAGTCAACTTGATGTTTGTATCTATAGGTGTGTCAGCTAGTTTAGCTGCACCAAGTCCATCTCAAACACAAGATCATATGCATATTTTTCTTGGAGCATCAGTATACCTTCTTTTGATCTTGCATATTCAATACGCAAGAAAAATCTGAGTGCACCTAGATCTTTCATCTTGAAGGCTTATTACAGATTGTATTTTGTATTTTTGATTAGTCTTAGAGTGTCTCCTGTGATTAATATTTCATCTACATAGACTAGGACAATGGTAATACCTTCACTATTATGCTTTATCTATAAAGAATGGTCTAGTTGACTCTGCTCGAATCCAATTTTCATCAAAGCTTTAAATAACTTGGTATTCCAGTGCCTGAGAGCCTTTTTGATCCCATATAGGGATTTGAAAAGTCTGCACACATGTTTCTTGTCCCCTTGGCTCTTGAATCCTATGGAAGGTCTATGTAAATCTTCTCATGAAGATCACCTTGTAGAAAAACATTGTATACTTCAATTTGATGTATGTACCACTATATTTTAACTGGAATATCAAGAATTGTTCTCACTGTTTTCCTTATAATAACAAGTGAGAATGTCTCTTAGAAGTCTATTCCCTCTTGTTGACTATAACCTTTGGAAACTAACCTAGCCTTGAATTATTCTACCTCACCAATAGCTTTGTATTTTACTTTGAAGAACCATTTACAACCTATAGGTTTCTTCTCTTCAGGTATACTAGTGATCTCCCAAGTTTGATTCCCTTGAAGTGCATCAATCTCATTCTTCATTACTTCTATCCATCTAGGATCTTTCTTAGCTTCACTGTAGTCAGTAGATTCAGTAGCAGTATATGTATTTTCTATGCATTCCTGGTACTTAGAAGATAGTTTGTCATAAGTCAAGTATTTACCGAAAGTATAGGGTCCTTCCTGATGAATGTTTAGGGACACAAAGTACTTTATCCATAAGGGATCCTTTCTTGTTCTGGTAGTCCTTTTTATAGGTATTGGTACTTGTACTTATTCTAGAGAAATGTGTAACACCCTGCACTTTCGGGCTAAAGTTTGAACCGTCCTTTCTATGCATATAGACCCGAACCCAATGATTCTTTGTTAATGTATGTGTGATGATCAATCCTATAGTGTGTTAATACCATTGAATATGAATTGTGGTCACAAAAATCCTGAAAGTCAAAGACAAGTTGATAACTCTTCTATCGATTAAGTTTTGATGAACGTCTAAACTTGAGTCAACTTTCATCGACCATAACTTCTTGTATAAAATGAGTTAGAGGACCTACTATATACTTAATAGAAGGTCTTCGAGTCTTTTTTCCAACTCAACTGGTTTTAACTTTATCTAATATCAGAGTAGAAAATTATGCTCATTTTACTTCGAAGTGCCTATTTTCAAAAATATGACGATGAGGCTGACGACCTATCCACTAGGTGATGGCCCATCAGCCCTAGTCATCAGCCTAGGGCAGAAAGTGGTAAAATCCATCTCAAAAGTGATGACCTAGGTGATGGCCTATCACTTGAGTGATGGCACATCAACCTTGATTGTCAACTGATGAAGTTCTGTGACTTTTTTAGTTTCCTTAGGGGTATTTTTGTTTTTTTTCTCACTCCAAAAACATTTCACACGAATTTAATTACACTCTAAATGTTATTAATCAATCATTATCAGTTATACAACATCAAAATTCTCTATTCACTCTCAAATAAAGGATCGAATTAGGGATTTTATTCAAGGCAAGAATTCAAGCCTTTCAATCTAAGATATCCAAGAAATAAATCAAGATTCGAGTTCTACTCTTTAAACTAAGTAATCTAAGGTACGTAGGATTTTCCTAAACTACATGGAAATGGTGAAAATATTTTTCATAAGGTTTTAAATGTTGAGAAATCATGAATTTTCAATGGGTTTTGAATTTACATTTACACTCTACATTGTTAAATCCTTTTTGTGATAATGTTTTGGTCTTGAGGCCTTCCCCTAAATTTTATTTGTACTCTTGTATAAGTATTTATGTATTTTTGAGTTCAAATGTTGAATTGAGAGCATGAACATTTAAAATCCCTCTCTTGTTGTAAAGCCTCTTATTTTCATATGTTATGAATTATTCAATTGTATATTAAGAAGAATGATTCAAATGTCTTTACTATTGTTTAAGAATTGATTTTGGATATGAACTGAAGAGAGGATGATTCTTGTTAATATAAATGATAAGTGGTGATTCAAAGAGATTCCATGGTTTGTTACAAATACCTGACCACTACGTGTTTGTTGAAATGTTGAAAAGAGAGAATCCCTGCATAGTTTGAAATATGTTTTGAAAATAAGAACTCTCTTGTATTGTTAAATGTTTTTGGTAGTCCACTGAATCAATTGTATTAAAATAACTAATGCATATTATTATATGGCTTAGACATGCGACTTGCAAGTCTTGGTATGATGATACCAAATAGATGAATTCCATAGAAGATTCAGAACAGACTAAAATACAAATTTTACTTAGATTTTTAGAATTTGATTCCAGAAAGATGCATTTTTAGAACAAACTAAAAATGGGCTTAAAAGGAGTTAGGTGGTTACCCAAAGAAGGCATTTGAGTGTAAGGGCTCATCGCTGGAAATTATGTTTTGTTGATACGGATTTGTTATGTCCCAAATTAGGCATTGTACACAGGTTATTTCCCTATGGCACAGTAGAGATTCAAAAACTCCAACCCTTGCGACAAATTTGGGTTGGGGGCTTGGCCATCGAGTCAAGCGCGGATTCCATATAGCCCGTGGGATTGTAGAAATATAGGGTGTACCACCTAACTCAAAAGTAAGATAAAGAGTGAGTTGTGGTTTCAAACAAATGTTTCAAAGTCTTTAAAGTGTACCTATGTGTTTTCATATATTATATGTAAAAGGTTTTATCAATAGCTCTCAGTTATGTTATATATAAATACATTATTTTGGATTGCTCTGCGTACCAGTTTATCTGTATTGGCCCTATATATTTTAGGATCCAAGACATAGTCCCGAAGTCCCGCTAACTAGTAAATTAAGTTGTTTGAAGTTTGCAGTTGGTGATCCTCCCTTATTCCAAAAAGGCCTAGTTGATTTGATGTGTAAAAGAATATTAGCACTATATTTTCACCCAAATAGTAGGATATATTAAAGTGTCATGACCTATTAGTAGTGAGATGGCCCATAAGTTGGTGATGTGAAGTCACAAGGTTAGAAGTCAGAGTGAGGGTAACTTTTGTGTAAATAAATAGTTTTAGTTGTATCACCATTAATTAAGAGATGGTTTGCCATTTTAAAGTGATAGGCTAATTGGTAGCAATATTTGTACATTGTATGATAGTCTGTGAAGGAAGTGACAAGATATGATTATTATTTGTTCAAAATAGGGAAGGATCTCAAAATGAATAGTTATGGTGGTTATAGAAATTATTTATAGTTTGTGAATGGAAAGGGGTAGTTTAGTCAATAAGTTATGGGTAGAAATTCATTGGTGTACATGGAATTTTTAAAGTAGTCTAAATGTATGTTTGGGTAAGTAAGTATGATGTGAGAAATTAGAATATGTTGATAAGATTTAAATGGTTATATTGTAAGATTAAGATCGACTATCCTTGTTATGTGACTTTACCCCTTTGATTATCTTTTCTTTAGTAGTTGTAAACTAGTACTTCGTGCGAGAAGGTATGTAGTAGAATTAGAGGTGTTATAGTAATGTCGAGGAGAGGATGAACTTATGGGTCATAGTTAAGTGAAGTAATAGACTTATGTTGATATCTCTATTCGATTGATTTGTGTAGCACGTGGTATGCTTCATATAAATGGTGTTAGAGAATAGGCTTGAACTTCATATGTGGATTGTGGTGGTGAAAATAGTAGCTTAAGGTTAATGATGCATGTTTTGTGGGAATGAAGTAGTAGGTTTGACATGAGGTGTGAAATAGCTTAGAGCGGCAACTTGTAGAAAAAGAAGTGGATAATTGTGATATTTATGTACATAAGTACTAGTGTTAAAATAATGAATTGTGGTTGAGTAATTAAGTTTATGAGTTCGTGATTATATATGAATAAGTTGAACTCGGAAGTATCATGTTGTTATATAATGATTGATGTGTACGAGTGTTACGCGTACGTAGATTTCATTCTTGAGTCTTTAGTATGGAGAAGTCTGCGAAGTTGTTGAATGGTGTTCTTTATAATTGAATGAGGAGATATAGGTAGGCAATGTGTGCCTTTGGTATAGTTTTACAGATTTTGTTAAGTGGTATGTTATGTGATTAGAGGTGTAATGATAAGATTTTAAGGAATTGAAGATGGAGTGTTAAGTATTTAGAAGTATGGGTGTATATTCCCATGAAAATGTTAGTCTTAAGTTGATTTATTTAGGAGTTGGAGGAAGTTTTGAATAATGTCCTTGGAGGGGGTGTCTTAGAAAGAATTTAGTGTCGTTATAGCAAAATTAATGAGGGGAGTTGTGTTCATGAGTATCCTAACACCCCTTTGTGATAAGGAGTGTGGATGCATCCGCTTATGAGAGTGGGAGTTGTAGAGTGATGGCTATAGAGACTAGCGAAAGTTAAGAGAAATATTTTACGAAAGCGAGGCCTTCAGAGTATAGTTCATCAGAGAGAGTTTAGAGTTTAAGTATATTGTGGTGTCTCTTTTTTGTTGAGAGATGTGGCTATAGATTTTGATGTGAGGTTATATCCACAAGTCTAGGAGGGTGACATTTGATCTAAGGGGGAGATGATGGATTAAAGTAGTTCCCAAATTTTCTTATGGTGTCAAGTTTCAAGTAAGAAACATGATAAATCAATTCCTATTCATACAAGATCCTCCTACTTGGATTTGAATGGACATCTACCAATGTCTTATGTATTCATGTCTTGCTTATGCCTAAGGTTTGAACTCTCTATGTAACTCATGTCATGCTCCGACCTCCAAACTAGAAGAAATAATTTCTTTCAATAACCCAATCCTTTAAGTAATCAAGCCATATGTTATGTTGCTCATGATCCATAAAGATCTATGTCTCACAGCATGCTTGGTCCTAAGAAAATATATTTCTATAAGTCACTGATTCATTATATAATGGAATTATCCAAATTAATAAAGTTTATACTAACTCATGGAAAATTTCGGTTCTTTAAATGAGGATCAATCGCTTCAAGTGGTAATCCTTTTCTTAATTGTTAACAACACAAATTTTGGCTTTATGCCAGATACCTCATGGCATATGCATCCATGTTTCTCATTGTAGTCTAACTTAAGAAAATTATATTGTGTTGTGTTCATGCCGAACGACTCTTTACTTATGATCCGGACACTTGATATATGAAGCACATCGTGTCTATTTTATCGTATCTTCACCTCATGTCCCCCATTGAGTAGTACAATAGGTATAAGTTATGGTCTAACAAGTGTTAATTCTATTCATAATATTTATGCTCGAGTCCCTTAATGACCCTCCATATATTGGTATGATAGTGTTTATAAAAGCGTAGCAATGTGTTAGGTGGTAGAATAAATGTTCTTGAAGGTGTGAATTGTTATGTGATTTTTTGATCTAAGGCTATAAGAAAAGGGGGAAGAAGGAGATCAACTTTCGTTACGTGAAATAGTTAAGAAGGAGTTATTTGGTGAAAATCTTAGTGAGAATGAATGAATTGGCTGGTCTTAGTGGGGAGATCCATAAAATGGGTGTAGTAATGATAGGCTTGAATGTTGTGATTGATGAAAACGCAAACCAAAGGGTTATGTGTTTGGTGCTCCTTGATTTAAAATTAGTGTGTGTTTGATAGTAGTGAAAAGGTGAGGTAATTTTCTTAATGGGTTATAGAGTAAAGGGTCCATAGCTAAAGCTAGCACTTCTTTCCTTCGAATTAGGCTTTAACATAAAAATACTATGCAGTGGGACCCAAACTCGTATGGTTAGATGTGTATTGGGATAACTGTAAGTTGGAAATGATGAGGTGTGTAATTTATTGTTTGGGGCATAGACAAGTAGTGTCTCTAAGTTCAAATCTTTTTGTTGTATCTTGTAAGGTGGAGAATGTTTATATTCTTATGTCCCGTTGTTTATATTCTTATGTCCTGTGAGAATCTCATCTCATGTCTTGTAACAATCTAAATTGGGTCGAGGATTCTTAGGAAAATTCATGTCTTACAATGTTTTGATCATGTTCCATAAAACACATGCCAAGATCATGTCGACATCAAGTTTCGTTATCTCATGTTTCGTGCTTACACATTTTCCCTAGTGGTTATCATGAAGCTTATTTGCTCCCTTTGTATATTTATTGAGGAAACATATTCAATGCGATGTTACGTTCTTTATTCTACACTTTTATAGCTTCAAAAAGTCCCTACCTATCATTTGGGGATGAATGATCCTAACTAGGAGATAATATAACACCCCACACTTTTGGACTAAATTTTGAACCATCCTTTCTACACGTATAGACCCGAACCCAATGATTCTTTGTTAATATATGCGTGACGATCAATCCTGTAGTGTGTGAATACCTTTTAATATGAATTGAGGTCACAAAAATCCCTAAATTCAAAGACGTGTTGACAACTCTTCTATCGATTAAGTTTTGATGAACGTCTAAACTTGGGTCAACTTCCATTGACTATAACTTCTTATATATAACGAGTTAGAGGGCCTACTATATACCAAATAAAGGGTTTTTGGGTCTTCTTTCTAACTCAACTAGTTTTACCTTAATCTGATATAAGAGTAGAAAGTTATGCTCATTTTATATTAAAGTGTTTGTCTGCCAAAATGTGACGACGAGGCTGACAACTATCAACTAGGTGACGACCCATAAGCCCTAGTCGTCAGTCTAGGGCGAAAAGTGATAAAATCCATCTCAAAAGTGATGACCTAGGTGATGGCCTATCACCTGACAGATGGCCCATCAACCTTGGTCGTCTACTGATGAAGTTCAGCGACTTTTGTGGTTTCCTTAGGGGTATTTTGGTCTTTTTCTCACTCCAAAAACTTTCCCATGAATTTAATTCACTCTAAACATTATTAATCAATCATTATCAATTAAACAACATCAAAATTCTCTCTTCACTCTCAAATACAAGATTAAATTAGGGTTTTCCTTCAAGGCAAGAATTCAAGCCTTTCAATCCATGATTTCTAAGAAACAAATCAAAATTCGAGTTCTACTCTTTAAACTAAGTAATCTAAGGTACGTGGAATTTTCCTAAACTACATCGGCATGGTGAAAATGTTTGTAATAAGGTTTTGAATGTTGAGAAATCATGAATTTTCAAGGGATTTTGAATTTACATTTACAACTGTGCATTGTGAAATCCTTTTTGTGATAATGTTTTGGTTTTGATGCCTTCCCCTAAATTTTATTTGTACTTCTATATAAGTATGTATGCATTTTGAGTTCGAATGTTGTATTGAGAGCATAAATATTTAAAATCCCTTTCTTGCTGTAAAGCCTCTTGCTTTCATATGTTATGAATTATTTAATTGCATATTAAGAAGCATGATTCAAATGTCTTGACTATTGTTTAAGCCTTAATTTTGGATATGAACTGAAGAGAGGATGATTCTTGTTAATATAAATGAAAAGTGGTGATTCAAAGAGATTTCATGGTTTGTTACATAATACTTGACCACCACATGTTTGTTGAAATATTGAAAAGAGAGAATCCCAGCATAGTTTGAAATATGTTTTGAAAATAAGAAATCTCTTGTATTGTTAAATGTTTTAGGTGGTCCACTTAATCGATTGGATTGAAGGAACGAATACATATTATTATATGGCTGAGACATATGACCAATAGGTCTTGGTATGACGATAACAAAATGATGAATGCCTTAGAAGATTCAGAACAGACTACAATAGAAATTTTATTTAGATTTTTAGAATTTGATTTCAGAAAGATACATGTTTAGAACAAACTAAAAATGGGCTTAAACAGAGTTAGGTGGTTACCCGAAAAAGGCATTTGAGAGTAAGGGCTCATTGCTAGAAATCGTGTTTTGCCAATACGGGTTTATTATGTCCCAAATTAGGGATTTTACATTGGTGACAACCTTGTTGCGTAATAGAGATTCAGAAACTCCAACCCTTATGGCAAACTTGGGTTGGGGAATTAGCCTCTGAGTCAAGGATGGATTCCATATAGACGGTGGGATCGTAGAAATATATGGTGTACCACCTAGCTCAGAAGTAAGATAAAGAGTGAGTCATGGTTTCAAAGAAATGTTTCAAAGTATTTAAAGTGTGCCCATGTGTTTTCATATATTATATGTAAAAGGTTTTATCAATTTCTCTCACTTATGTTATATATAAATATATTATTTTGGATTGCTCTACGTACTAGAACATCTGTATTGACCCCATATATTTCAGGATCTGAGACACAGTCTCGGAGTCCCGCTAAACAGTAGATTGAGTTGTCTGAAGTTTTCAGTTTGTGTGCCTCCCTTATTCCGAAAGGCCTAGTTGATTTGACATTGATATTTCATTTTGGTTTGTGGCCCGACTGGGGGCCTTGTCCCAGTATTCAGACTGTAGCATTTTTTAGTTATTAGAGATTTCACAAAATAGTGTCAGGTTTTTTTTGAATGATTCATGAACTTATTTTTGTATTGTTCTTTTGAACTAAAAGAATGATGATGTTTTTGTCTTGTCATATTTTTCTACATTTTCCTTAATGTATATAAATTAAGTATATAATTGCTAGTGAGAGAAGGGCTCTCAGACCTTCATAGTTCGGGATGCTCGTGGTGGCCCGAGCCTCGGCTCGGGTCATGACAAACTTGGTATCAAAGCATGGTTCATGGTCCCAGGGTATCTGCAAAGTTGTGTATAGTAGATTATTGCTTATGGGTATATGTTTTGCACCATACTTATAATCAGGAGGCTACTGGGCCTTTAAGAGTTGTTTCTTATTCTTTTATATCTCTTTCGTGCTATAGCATTGTCCATAAGAAAGTTATCCAAATTTCTTCCTTGTTCTAATTTCATAGGCCATCCCATATTGTCGAGGCGATATATGTCTAAGAGTTTAGATCCCCCAGCGATGTGGTTCTCTCTGAGCGAGTTATCCCTAAAGTTTTGAGATAGCACAAGGACTTGAGAGGAGTCCATTAGTGGTTTAAGGTGTATTGATTCGACTGTATACCTTTATCCATATGAAATTATGTTTTTCAGCCTGAGGTACGAAGTGTATTCAGCCCCCTTTCAAAATTTTTACTGCAGATGTCATACATAAGGTTAATGATGTATAGAAGAATGTTGAAACTACATTTCCACCTAAGTAGTAAGATATGTTAAAATGTCATGACCTATTAGTAGTGAGATGGTGATGGCCCTCATGTAGTGGATAATTGTGATATTTATGTACATAAGAACTAGTGTTAAAATAATGAATTGTGGTTGAGTCATTAGGTTTATGAGTGCGTGAGTATATAAGAATAAGTCAAACCTAGAGGTAGTATGTTGTTAGATAAAGTGTGATGTGTACGAGTGTCACGCGTACCTATTTTCTTTCTTGAGACTTATAGTATGGAGAAGTCTGGGAAGTTGTCATATAGTGTTCTTTATAGTTGAATTGAGGAGATATGGGTAGGCAATATGCACCTTTGGTATAGTTTTACAGATTTTGTTAAGTGATAAGTTATGTGATTAGAGGTGTAATAGTAGTGTTCTGAGGAATTGAAGATGGAGTGTTAAGTTTTTAGAAGCGTGGGTTTCTATGCCCATGAAAATGTTAGTTGTTAGTTGATGAATTTGGGAGTTATAGGAAATTTTGAATAGTGTCCTTTGAGGGAGTATCTTAGAATGAATTTAGTGTCCTTATAGAAAAATTATTGAGGGGAGTTGTGTTCATGAGTATCCTAATACCCCTTTGTGATAAGGAGTGTGGATGCATATGCTTATGAGAGTGGGAGTTATAGAGTGATGGCTATAGAGGCTAGCAAAAGTTAAGAGTATCACTTTTGAAAAGTGAGGCCTTCAGAGAAAAGTTCGTCAGGGAGAGTTTAGAGTTTAAGTATATGGTGGTATCTCTTTTATTTTGAGAGTTGTGGCTATAGATTTCGATGTGAGGTTATGTCTGCAAGTCTAGGAGGGTGATATTTGATCTAAGGGGGAGATGATGGATTAAAGTATTCCCAATTTTTCTTATGGTGTCAAGTTTCATGTAAGAAACATGATAAATCAATTCCTATTCCTTCAATATCCTCCTACTTGGATTGGAATGGACATTTTCCAATGTCTTATATATTCATGTCTTGCTTTTGCCTAAGGTTTAAGCTCTCTATGTAACTCATGTCATGCTCCGACCTCCAAATTAGAAGAAATAATGTATTTTAATAACTTAATCCTTCAAGTATTCAAGCCATATGTTATGTTGCTCATGATCTATAAAGATCTATGTCTCACAGCATGCTTGGACCTAAGAAAATATATTTTTATATATCGCTGATTCAATCTATGCCATAATTATCCAAAGTGATAAAGTTTATACTAACTCATGTAAAATTTTAGTTTTTTAAATGAGCATCAATCACTTCAAGTGGTAATCCTTGTCTTACTTGTTAGCTTCACATATTTCAGCTTTATGCCAGATACCTCATGACATGTGCATCCATGTTTCTTATTATGGTCTGTCATAAGAAAACTAAGTTGTGTGTGTTCATGCTTAATGACTCTTTAATTATGATCCAGACACTTGATATATGAAGCCCTTCGTGTCTATTCTATCAGATCTTCACCTCATGTCCCCCCTTGAGTAGTACAATAGGTATAATTTATGGTCTAACAAGTGTTAATTCCATTCATGATGTTTATGCTCGGGTCCTTCAATGACCCTCCGTATGTTGGTACGATAATGGTTGTGGAAGCGTAGTAATGTGTTAGGTGGGAGAGTATATGTTCTTGAAGGTGAGAATTTGTTTGTGATTTCTTAAGCTGAGGCTATAGGAGAAGGGGGAAGAAGGAGACGAACTTTCGTTATGTGAAATAGTTAAGAAGGAGTTATGTGGCAAAAATCTTAGTGATAATGATTGAATTGGCTGGTCTTAGTGGGGAGATCCATGAAATGGATGTAGTAATGATAGGCTTGAATGTTGTGATTGATGAAAATGCAAACCAAGTGGTAATGTGGTTGGTGCTCCTTGATTTAAAATTGGAGTGTGTTTGATGGTGGTGAAAAGGTGAGGTAATTTTCTTAATGGGTTATAGAGTACATGGTCCAATAGCCAAAGCTAGCACCTCTTTCCTGTGAATTAGGGTACAACATAAAAATACTATACAGTGGGACTCAAACTCATGTAGTTAGATGTGTATTGGGAGAATTGTAAGTTTGAAATGATGTGGTGTGTAATTTATTGTTTGGGTAATAGACAAGTAGTGTCTCTAAGTTTAAGTCTTTTAGGTGTATCTTATAAGGTGGAGAATGTTTCAATTTTTATGTCCCACTAGAATCTCATCTCATGTCTTTTACCAATCTTAATCAGGCTGAGGATTCTTACAAAAATTCATGTCTTACAATGTTTTGATCATGTTCCATAACACACATGCCAAGATCATGTCAACATCAAGTTTTGTTATCTCATATTTCGTGTTTACATATTTTCCCTAAGGGTTATCATGAAGCTTTTTTGCTACCTTCGTATATTTGTTGAGGAAAAATGTTGAATGTGATGTTACATTATTTATTCTACACTTTTATAGCTTCAAAATTCCCTACCCATCACTCGGGGATAAATGATCCCAAGGGGGAGAAAACGTAACACGCTGCAGTTTCGAGCTAAAGTATAAACCGTCCTTTCTATGCGTATAGACCCAAACCCAATGATTCTTTGTTAATATATGTGTTATGATCAATTTTATAGTGTGTGAAAACCCTTGAATATGAATTGAGCTCCGAAAAATCCCAAAACACAATGACGAGTTGAAAACTCTTCTATCGATTAAGTTTTGATGAACGTCTAATCTTGGGTCAAATTTCATCGACCATAACTTCTTGTATATAACGAGTTATATGGCCTACTATATACCAAATTAAAGGTCTTTAGGTATTCTTTCCAACTCAACTCGTTTCACCTTAATCTGATATCGGAGTAGAAAGTTATGCTCATTTTACATTAAAGTGTCCGTCTGCCAAAATGTGACAATGATGCTGACGACCTATCAACTAGGTGACAGCCCATAAGCCCTAGTCGTCAGCCTAGGGAAGAAATTGGTAAATTTCATCTCAAAAGTTATGACCTAGGTGACGGCCTATCACCTGAGTGATGACCCATCAACCTTGGTTGACAACTGATGAAGTTCTGCGACTTTTTTAGTCTCCTTAGGGGTATTTTTGTCTTTTTCTCAATCCAAAAACCTTTCCCACGAATTTGATTACACTCTAAACATTATTAATCAATCATTATTAGTTATACAACATTAAAATTTTCTCTTCACTCTCAAATACAAGATCAAATTAGGGTTTTCCTTCAAGGCAAGAATTCAAGCCTTTCAATAAAAGATTTTCAAGAAACAAATCAAGATTCGAGTTCTACTCTTTAAACTAAGTAATCTAAGGTACGTGGGGTTTTCCTAAGCTACATGGGCATGGTTACAACGTTATTAATAAGGTTTTGAATGTTGAGAAATTATGAATTTACAATAGGTTTTGAATTTACATTTACAACTGTGCATTGTGAATTCCTTTTTGTGATAATGTTTTGGTTTTGAGGCCTTCCCCTAAATTTGATTTGTGCTTCTATATAAGTATGTATGCATTTTTTATTTCAAATGTTGAATTGAGAGCATGAACATTTAAAATCCCTCTCTTGTTGTAAAGCCTCTTATTTTCATATGTTATGAATTATTCAATTGTATATTAAGAAGAATAATTCAAATGTCTTTACTATTGTTTAAGCATTGATTTTGGATATGAACTGAAGAGAGGATGATTCTTGTTAATATAAATGATAAGTGGTGATTCAAAGAGATTCCATGGTTTGTTACAAATACTTGACCACCACATGTTTGTTGAAATATTGAAAAGAGAGGATCCCTGCATAGTTTGAAATATGTTTTGAAAATAAGAACTCTCTTGCATTGTTAAATGTTTTTGGTGTTCAACTGAATAGATTGGATTGAAGGAACTACTTCATATTATTATATGTCTTAGACATACGAGTTGCATGTCATGGTATGATGATACCAAACAGATGAATGCCCTAGAAGATTAAGAATAGACTAAAATATAAATTTTACTTGTATTTTAAGGAAGATACATATTTAGAATAGACTAAAAATGGGCTTAAAGAGAGTTAGGTGGTTACCCGAAGAAGGCGTTTAAATATAAGGGCTCATCGTTGGAAACCGTGTTTTGCCGATACGGGTTTGTTAATTCCAAAATTAGGGATTGTATGCTGGCGATGGTCTAGTGGCGTACTAGAGATTCAGAAACTCTAACCCTTGCGGAAGACTTGGGTTGGGGACTTGGCCACCGAGTTAAGGGAGGATTCCATATAGCCCGTGAGATTGTAGAAATGTAGGGTGTGCCACGTAGCTTAGAAGTAATGTAAAGCGTGAGTCGTGGTTTCAAAGAAATATTTCAAAGTCTATAAAGTGTGACTATGTGTTTTCATATATTATATGTAAAAGGTTTTATCAATTGCTCTCACTTATGTTATATGTAAATACATTATTTTGGATTGCTCTACATTCCAGTATATCTGTATTGACCCCTATATTTTAGGATCTGAGACATAGTCTCGAAGTCCCACTAAGCAGTAGAGTGGGTTAGCTGAAGTTTGCAGTTGGTGAGCCTCCCTTATTGCGGAAGGCCTAATTGATGTGACATTGATATTTCATTTTTGTTTGGGGCCCAACTGGGGGCCTTGTCCCAGTATTTAGACAGTAGCATTTTTGAGTTGTTAGAGATTTCGGAAACTAGTGTCAGGGGTTTTTTTGAATGATTCATGAACTGATTTTCGTATTGTTTAGTTGAAGTAAAACAATGACCATGTTTCCGTCTTGTCATGTTTTTCCGCATTTTCTTTACTGTATATAAATTGTGCATATGATTGCCATCTAGAGAAGGGCTCTCAGACCTTCATGGTTCGGGATGCTCGTCGCGGCCTGAGCCTCGGCTCGGGTCGTGACTGTATATCTGCATCTCTACAACTTGTTCTTCCAGCATGTGATCAACAGGTTCATTTGATGTTGGTTGAGCAGTTGATGTATCTTGTGTATGCCTCATATGTTGTGTATCTATATCTGATCAATGCAATAAGGTTTTATTCAGTTTAGCAGGTGTAATCTGTTGAGATTCAGGTACTCTTTCTTTGAAACGGAACACATCTTCTCTGAAGCTGACATCTCTGTTGACAAAGAACACCTTATCATTATGATAATCTAGTAGATAGCCTTTCTGAGTTTCAGAATAGCCCATTAAAATGCATTCTCTAGTTCTAGGTTGTAGTTAATCTGCTTGTTGAACTATTTTAGCATAACATAAACAACCTAAAGTTCTCATATGACTGATATTAGGTTTCTTGCAATACAGTTTTTCATATGGAGATATGTGATCTAATATAGTAGTAGGCAGCTTGTTAATGATATAAACAACTGCTTTAACACACATACCCCATAATTTTGTAGGTATTGCACCTTGAAATCTTTGGGCCCTAGTCACTACTAAAATGTGTTTATGCTTTCTTTCAGCTACTCCATTCTGTTGAGGGTTGTAGGCACATGATGTTTGATGGATAATGCCTCACTTTGTGAACAATATGGCATACTAAGTTTGCAAACTCAGCTCCATTATCATACCTAATGATTTTAATGTTTTTATCAAATTGAGTCTTAACAAACTGAATGAATTGAGACACACACATCATACTTAAGCCTAAGTAAGTAGATCTAAGATATTCTAGAGTAGTCATCAACCATTGTTAAGAAATATCTATTTACTTCAAATATAGGAACTTTATAGGGCCCTTATACATCCATGTAATGCAACTCAAAGATGCTAGAATTCTTAATATATGTAGCAGGAAAATAAATTCTGACTTGCTTAGCCCATGGACAAACTACACACTTAGAGAAATCACTAGTTGATATACTATGATACTTTTGAGTACATTAGTTGAAGCACGGGGTAGTCTTTTATGCCATAACACTATATCTAGCTTATCAGTATTACTATCAGAATCACAAACAAAACAAGAGACAAAATCAGTAAGTGCAATATGTCTTTAAGTAATCATCTCACTATCATTCTTAGTAGTGGTATTGGCAAAGATGTATAATCCATCCTATTCTCTGCCAAACCCCTTCACCTTTCCATTGTAAAGATCCTAAAACACACATAGATTAGGATAAAAAGTAACATGGCAGTGTATCTCTTTAGTAAGTTTAGATACTGAAAGTAAGTTAAATTTAAACTGAGGTAAGTGAAACACATTAGTAATAGTATCTTGTTTAAACACATTACATGCCCCAACATGAGTGACTAGAGATATATCTCCATTTGGTAGGTATACTCTCTTTGGCACATCAGTGCTAGTTATAGATGTATCAATTAGAGCATTGAGATCTGCAACCATATGATTGGTTGCACCAGTGTCTATAATCCATGGACCCTTATAGGTGGAGTCTATTGACTCTACGATTTTACCTGCAGCATGAGCTGGATACTTATTCATATCTTTTTTGTTTAGTATTTAAAAGATCTGAGGATATTGTTAATTAGTAAAGAAGCATGTACTTGGTTGTTGTGCAGATCCTTCCATCATAGATTTGATAGTAGTAGTACTGCTAGGATCTTGAGTCCTTGTAGGTTGAATGTCCTGTATCATTTGTCCTGCATTCTCACTTTTAGAACTGCATGCTACATTTTCACCTGCACTAGATCCAGTTCTTTTCTTAAACTTGAAATCAGCAAGGTAATTTACAATTTTCCAGTGGTTTTTTCTGGTGTGACCCCTGATTTTGCAGATTTCAAAGTATAATGTTTGATTCCTTTTTTGTTGTTCGTGTTGTTGACCTCCTCTCATGAATGTTGATTCATTTCCTCTATAATAATGTTCATTTCCTATTGAGAACATAGTTGACTCATATCCAATTGATGTAGGATTAGACCCTAGAATATTAGCAGTAGCTCCTGCATCCTTTGGACTCTCATCACTGATCACCATAGCATATGCTTAGTTAATATTTTGGAGAGGATTCATTAACAAGATTTGACTTCTTGCCTATACATACAATTCATTTAACTCCATCAAGAACTGAAATAACTTAAGTTTCTGAAGATGAGCCATATAGTCTTTTGAAGTCACACAACTGTATCCTGGGATAGGTACTAATGCCTCAAACTTGTCCCATAAATCTTACAGTCTAGAATAATAGAGAGATACCGAAGTTGTTCCATGAGATAAGGTAGCAATTTCTTTATAAAGGTTGAAGGTTCTTGAGCCATCAACCTTGTTGAAACTCTTTCAAATATCACTCCACACAGCATGTTCACTAGTAGCATACATAATTCCTCCAAGTATACATTTAGCTACAACACTTAATGATCCAAGATAGAACAATTGCTTTCACAATTTCCCAGTGGTTCCCCATTTTAGGAGGAAATTTTTCTTTAGAGCAAGAACCATCTACCATTCCCAACTTGTTCCTTCCTAAACCACATTGAAAAGTTTTCAACTCCAATGAGTTGAAAAGAAATAATCTGCAATACACTTACATCTGAGGGATGCAGAAATAGTGAATGATTGTATTTAATCCCAAAAGAATTCTGAGATCCAGTTACTCCATTAGTAGAGCTTGCAGTGTCCTCAGCATTTGCACCATCATTAAAGGGAATCACCATTGTTGAGAGCTGGTTTTTTGATGTTCTTAAATACTACTCTTGTGTGATATTTCTTTGGTATTGAAATTAGTAGATTGCGGAAGAAAACAAACAACCGCACAATCAGATCGATGCTTCGATACCATGAACTTAATCTGATTTCATTATGTATCAACTCTGTAATCTGTTATGAGTTGAAGGATGAAAGAAGAAACTGTAAAAAGGAAGAAGAAAAGTAGCTTGTTTCATCGATTGAATCTTGTTGGTGTATCTCTTCATTTACTCGGTAGGCTACTTATATATAGTTACATGGAAGTATCTAGAAGATAATAACCTAACTAACTCATAACAACTACACTTCACAGAATTAATTAGTTGGTTAACAAACTTCCAGAAACAACTAATATTGTTTCATTGGTATCACACTTTTGTTGTAGCTCAATCTCCTTCATTCAACAAACGCCATCCTGGGCGCATCTAATTTTCATTAGATTTTCTTGAACAAGATAATTTATAAAATTCTAACACTTGCTTCCTCGAATGTTTCTCCCCAATCCCCTCATCTTTCCCTTATTCAATATTCTTCTTTTTCACTGCATATTTAAAAGAGCTAGGAGGGTTAAGAGAACAATATCACAACCCTATCATTTTTGTCGTGTTCATATAGACAAAAAGTTTTGATAGTAAAATAGTGCATCTAGTTACTAGGTGTCTAAGTAAATTGTTCCTTTTAAAAATTGTTGTTCTAGGGGTTATGAAATTTTATTAAATATCAACAATAAGCCCCATTTATGGCTAAACAATGCAAAGTTACATCACTAACATTCACAGCCTGCATTACCATTGCTCTAATACAAGAAATTCACAATATTTCATTCAAGGAAAGCTATTTTTAGATGGACAAAAAAATTGGCAAATTATACTATAGTAAAGACAATGCAAGTTGTGAGATTTTAAAATAATGTATCTTTGCATTGGCTAGCCATATAGTGTCAATTTAAGATAGTGTAAATTTTGTTAGAAAAGTATAACAACTATTTCCAAAAGTAACAGTTTGCTTTGATTTTCAGTTAAATAGATGTACTATTTCACGATCAAACTTTGTTTGTATATGATCACAAGAAAAATGGAGTTATTAAATTGTTCTCCTATTTCTTCTAGTCTCTTTAGCATAGGTGGAAGAGAAGAACAATGACTAACGAAATGACGGAGATCGCGGAGAGATGATCGATAAATCAAAAGGAAGAGTTTTATGAGTTATCAAAATCAGGTCTGCCACATGAGGGAATTAATTTTAGACAACTATTTCGATTTGATTTTACTTGTTTGATTTTGGATCTTGAGATCATACTCCTTTTGGCATTTGATATATCTGAATACCTATTAATGAGTTAGATTCATGCTTCTATTCTTTATTATGGTTTTTTTTCTTGGTTTATAGATTATTTTTCCATTTACGTCTTCTAAGTGTCGGGGATACTCCCCTTGGATGAAATGAAAAAATATTGAAGAGTTCAGATCTAAAGCCTACTGTTCTTGTATGATGTAACTATTCATATATTAACTGATGATAATTTTTTTATATGACTAACACATGAAGTGATGATGTAATGTAACAATGTAGATATAATTTAGTGTGACACAGTGGACTTGCTGAAATCACGACTCACCTAGAGAACTGACATTAAGAATTTTTAATTACAAGGCACCAGAACTGATGCTAAGATTAGTGCAACCAGGAGAGGACTTATGTGTAATTTTTTATTAACCTAATACAGACTAGACAAAAAAAATGTTTAAAATCTAATATAAGATTCATAAAAGTACCCCGAAAATCTAGAAGATAGCTATGTGCTATCATTTTCAAGCGACACCTTAAAGCTTTGGGCATCAATTAGTATGTTTGAACATCACGGGCACCCACGACCCCTAAATCATAGGTAAGCCACTAAGTGCGGAATTTAATGCTTGTTTTTCATTTCAGTTCATATATAAATGAAATACGATTTCGAGGATTTGGATTCTCTCCTAATAAGCTAGATTAAATATGAAACTTAAGTGGTTATATAGATTTCGGGCAATCCTTTTCTCATGAATTGTATTTTGAAGTTAAGTTAAGTCAAGATGTCATATTTTTACATATATTAAGTATAGATGGTTTATTATGCATGTAAATTTTTAAGAATGATTTTCCATGATATTGGAGATTACTTGAACATTTGAACAATTTAAGAGCTATCACTTGTAAAGTATTGTGCTAAGATTCTTAAAAGATCTAATGACTTGCAATTCAATTTGTGTCACAACCTGAACCGTGGCCTTGGTCGTGCCGAGCAACTCGAACCGTAAAGGCCCGAGTGCCCCTTCTAACTGGCAATCATATGCATAATTTATATACTATAAAAGAAAGCGGAAAAACATAAAAATAAAATGGAATCATGGTCATTCTCTTATGTCAACTAATAAATAAGAACATGAGTTCATATACATTCAAAAACCTCTAATAATATGAAAATAACATCTATCTATGACTGGGTCAAGGCCCCCGGTCAGACCATGAACTAGAAACTAATGAAGATAAAACATGAATTAAGGTCCTCCGGATCAAGGGAGACTCACCAATTTTAAAGTCTAATAAACTGATCTACTGCTCAGCGGAACTCCGAGACTGTGCCTCAAATCCTGAAATATAGGGGCTCGATACAGATGTACTGGTATGTGAGACAATCCAAAATAGCATATTTATATACAACATAGGTGAGAGCATTTCTCAAAACTGTGAACATAAGATAAGTGAAAACACATGGGCATACTTTAATGAACTTCAAAACAATTCTTGGAAATCATGACTCACTCTTTATTTTATTTCTGAGCTATATGGTACACCCTACAAACATACTTATCCATGGGCTGTATGGACTTCCCCCTTAACTCAGTGGCCAAGCCCACAATCTGTGTTTGTAGCAAGGATTGGGGTCTGTCATTCGTACTACTTCATAGGTTTGTCGCTAGCATACAATCCTTAATGTAGGATATCATAAGCCCGTATTGACAAAACACGGTTTCGGGCTAAGAGTTATCTGAACTCAAGCCTTCTTCAGGTAACCAACTAGCTCACTTTAAGCCCAATTTTAGTTCTTTAAGAACGTGCTTCATACTTTTAAAATATTCCATACTCAATCTATTAAGGGCATATCATCTTTGGGTATCGTCATACCCAAACTTGTCAGTCATTTATATCATACCACATTGTATCCGCCCTTCTCAATCAAAAATATGAATATGGCCACCTAAATATTTTATTAAATCACAAGAGAGTTCTTATTTTAAAAACATGTGCAAACTCATGCAAACACACTCTCTTTTCAATAGTTTATCATAAGGTGGCCAATTAATACATAAAACCCATGTAATTCTTTCAATTATTACATTGAACATTTATAAGCAAGAAAACACCCTCTCTTCAATTCATAACAAAAATCAAATCCATAACAATAGTAAAACATTTATTTCATGTTTCTAAACATGCAATTAAACAACCCATAATATGTTAAATCAAGAGGTATCATATAAAAAAAGGGAGTTTCGTCATCCATTCTCTCAATTAAACTTTCCAAAACTGAAAATGTACCTCTATGTATAAGGGACTATAATTCAAGTCCACAAAAAAGAGTTCAATACAATTTATATTCTTTCATCAATTTCATGACATGCTTTTCGAACAACATCAAAACTCTTCGTTGTAACATGATCATAATTCCTTAAACTTGATAAAACATAAAACTTATTCCCATGAAGTTTTATGATAGTCTCACATACCTTACATTACTTAGTTCGAAGAATAAAACCTTAATCTTGATTTGTTTCTTGGGAATCTTGACTTAAGAGCTTGATTCTTGATCTTTGGGGGAGGAGTTAGGGTTTAGTCTTGAGGGAATTTGAATAACTTTTGGCATAATATGACCTAATCATGACTTAATTTTTTGTTATGGCTGAGTTAAGACGATGGAAAAAGATTGAGATAACCTCTTTAACCCAAAAAAACAAATACTAAAATGAACTGGGCACCCGACGCTTTAAGTGATGTGCCATGTCAGTCCTGCCTATGTGATATCTGGCGCGATGCGATGATATCGCATTGGGCTTCTGTTTTGATCATCCAAACATGTCTGAAACTTCATTTAAAAAATCCAAAACGTCCTCGGGATATCCCCTTTACACCCCCAAACATGAAACAACACAAAAATCTACATCTCGGGGTCGGAAGATTAATTTTAAGAATCATTGAAGTTAAGGGCTCAAAAATATGAATAAGTCTTTTAACACTTAGAAAAATTTTCAGGTTGTGAGCTCTCTATGCATGCAACTATGAGTGATATCAAGTTGAAAATACTATGGGGTGTTACATTATCCCCCCCTCCCCCGGGATCATTTGTCCCTGAATGATGACTCAAGTTCTACCTGAGAAAAGATAAAGCGAGTAGTGTATGATTTGTACCTTTTATATCATCATCCACGGTCTCAAGGAGGTTTGGGTGTCTAGTACGCATGTCATCTTCTGACTCCCAGGTAGTTTCCTCAGCTTTCTGATTAATCTTCAACATCTTAATCGAAACTATCTCCTTACTTCTCAGTTTCTAAACTTGGCGATCCAAAATTGCAATGGGTTCTTCTTCATATGATAAGGAGTCTTTCACATTGATCCCCTCTACAGAAAACACTAGGGAATGATCTCCAATGCACTTTTTGAAGATGGACACGTCCAATACTGAATGTACAGAAGCCAGACTCATGAATATTCTAACTCATAAGCAACTTCATTGATCCTTCTCACAATCTGATACGGTCCTATATAATGAGGACTAAGTTTTCCCTTCTTTCTGAATTCCATGACTCCCTTCATAGGGGAGTCCTTTAGGAATACACAATCATCAACTTTGAATTCTAAATCTCTCCTTCTAATGTCGGTATAAGACTCTCGGTTACTCTGAGGCGGTCTTAAGTAGCTCCTTAATGATCTTCACATTCTTCATCGCCTGATGAACAAGGTTAGGCCCAAACAACCGGGTTTCACACACTCTATACCATATAATTAGTGAACTACATCTCCTCCCATAAATTGCTTCAAAAGGAGCCATCTGGATACTACTATAGTAGTTATTGTTGTAGGCAAATTCTATTAATGGCAAATGATCCACCCAACTACCCTTATAGTCAATCACGCAGGACCTCAACATATCTTCCAAGGTCTGAATGGTGCATTCTGCTTGCCCATTAGTCTCAGGGTGGAAAGTAGTACTAAGGTTTACTTGTGTACCTAAACCCCTCTAAAAGATCTCCAAAATATGGAAGAAAACTGAGTACCTCGACCAAATATGATGGACATGGGAGCCCCACGTAACCAGACTATTTCCTAA
The DNA here is from genome assembly GCF_002878395.1 of Capsicum annuum. NCBI lineage: Eukaryota > Viridiplantae > Streptophyta > Magnoliopsida > Solanales > Solanaceae > Capsicum > Capsicum annuum. The sequence goes on from NC_061117.1 coordinate 41,681,439, forward strand.
ATATATAGCTTAGCATAGTCATCTCCCGAGTAATTTTTCATAGGTAAGGAATGAGCGAACTTGGTGATTCAATCTACAATCACCCAAATGGAGTCATATTGATTCCGAGACTTCGGGAGCCCCAAAATAAAGTCCATGTTAATAATATCCCACTTCCACTTAGGTAAAGTTATCTCCTAAGAAGTGCCACCTGGTCTCAAATGTTCTACCTTAACTTGTTGACAATTCAAACACTTAGAAACAAAATTAGAAACATCTCTTTTCATATTATTCCACCAGCAAATAGCCTTAAGGTCATAATACATCTTCGTAGAGCCGGGGTGAATAACATACCTTGAAGTGTGGGCTTTGTCAAGAATTCTCTATCGCTATCCATCCACATTCGGCACACGTAGTCTACCCTGGTATCTATGAACCCATCATCTCTAATTTCAAAATCCAATACCTTTTGTTGACCGATATCTTTCTTAATCTGCATCAATATAAGGTCTTCATACTGCTTTTCCTTAACTTCAGCACATAGGGAGGATTTTGCTATTTCATGAACAATTACTCCTCCATCTTCGTAATCCAAAAGTTGAAATCCCAAATTTTTAAGCTGGTGAATATCTTTCACCATCTACCTCAATTCTTCTGCAACATGAGAAAGACTACTTATAGATAATCTACTAAGGGCATCGGCCACTATATTGGCCTTGCTCGGATGATAGTACAGGCTCCTGTCATAATCCTTCAAAAACTCCAACCATCGCCTCTGCCTGAGATTCAGTTATTTCTGCATGAAAACATACTACAAACTTTTGTGATCAATGAAAATATCTACATGTACCCCATAAAGATAAGTTCACCAGATCTTAAGTGCAAACACCACGGCCGCTAAATCTAAGTTATGGGTAGGATAATTCTTTTCGTGCACCTTTAACTTCCTAGATGCATAAGCCACCAACTTACCATACTGCATAAGAAATGATCCAAGTCCCACTTGGGATGCATCACAATACGCAACAAAACCATTCTTACCCTTGGGAAGGGTCAAAACTGGCGCGGTAGTCAATTTTTCTTTTAGTTTCTCAAAACTATTCGTAGAAGAGTCAGACCACAAAAATTTTGCTTTCTTCTAAGTCAATTTAGTAATTGGAACATCTATGGAGGAAAAACTCTCTACAAACCTTTTGCTATATCCTACCAAACCCAAGAAGCTCCGAATATCGGTTAGAGTCATGGGTCTGGGCCATTTTCTCATTGCCTCAACCTTTTGGGGGTCAACTTTGTTCCCCTCACTAGAAATAATGTGCCCCAAGAATGTAATAGCACTAAGCTAGAATTCATATTTGGTAAACTTTTCATATAACTCATGATCTTTGAGGGTTTGAAGGATGATTCAAAGATGATCAGTGTGATCCTCCTCACCCTTGGAATAGACTAAGATGTCATCAATAAAGACTATGATAAATAGATCCAAAAACTGGTGAAACACCCTATTCATTAGGTCCATAAAAGTTACAGGGGCATTAGTCAGTCCGAAGGACATGACTAAGAATTCATAATGGCCATATCGAGTTCAAAAAACTGTTTTGGGAATATCACCCTCCCTAACCTTCTACTGATGATACCCCGAACGAAGGTCTATCTTTGAGAAAAATTTGGCACCCTGAAGATGGTCAAAAAGATCATCAACTCTAGAAAGAGGGTATTTATTTTTAACAGTGATCTTATGCAGTTAGCGGTAATCTATACACATACGGAGAGATCCGTCTTTCTTATGAACGAAGAGCACTAGTACACCCCAGGGAGAGATGCTAGGATGAATAAAGCCTTTATCAAGAAACTTTTTTAGTTGTTCTTTCAACTCTTTCAGTTCAGCAGGAGCCATTCTGTATAGCAAAATAGAAATAGGATGAATGTTTGGCAAGAAGTCAATACCAAAATCTATCTCCCTATCAGGTGGTATCCCCAGGAGTTCATCAGGAAAAAGTTTCGAGAATTCATTAACTACAGGGACAGATTGGAGGGAAGGACTTTTGGTACAAGAATCTTTGACCAGAATAAGATGACACAAACAACCCTTTGATATAAGCTTTCGAGCTCTAAGATAAGATATGAACTCCCCCTAGATGCTATAGAACACCCTGCCTACTCAATCACTGGCTTATTTGGAAAAGATAAAGTAATTTTTTGGGTTCTATAGTCAAATATGGCATAGCATGAATGAAGCTAATCTATCTCTAAAATATCATCAAAGTCAATCATATCAAGCTCTACAAGGTCTGCCATAGTATCATAATGATAGACAGATACAACACAATTCCTATACACCCTCCTAGCGATAATAGAGTCACCAACAGGAGTGGAGATATAGAAAGGCTCCACGATATTATTAGGCTCAAAACCAAAACTAGCTGCCATATATAGGGTCACATACGACAAGGTAGACCCGAGGTCAAGTAACACATATACATCACGGGAGAAAATTTATAATGTACCTAAAAATATCTGATGAAGCCTCTGCATCATGTCGGTTAGATAAAGCATATAACCAGTGCGACACCTCCAATAGTAGGAATAGTACCCTTTGGTGGAAAGGCTGTGGAATTTATCTGAGATCTAGTACCTCCGGTACTCCCAATGGCTAAGGGATAATACCTCTGAATATGGATTGCCTGGACATACTTGTAGCACATATTACTTCCTAAATAGTATCTTCCCAAATGATCCTTTCTACAAGAACGACAATGAGGGTATGACCTAGTAGGTTGAGCCATACTCTCTTGGGACTGAGGGCCCTAGGCTCGAGGCCTATCTCTTGACTAGAACCATGGTTCACTCAAAGTCCTAGGTATAGGTGCACTTGCTGGAGACTTAGCATTGATCCAAAACTTCTTTTTAGACCACCTATTTCCCTAATTACCACCTTGATGTTGGTTGTTATTCTAATTTGTGGACCTAGCTCTCTTAGCTTACCATTCTTTTTCCCTTACCTCCACCAACCTCTTCTTCTTCTCTTTTACCTATTGTATGTGCAATGATAACCTGGAGAAATCCATGTCCCTATTTAATATTGCTCCCTTGTATTCCAACACCAAGTCATCTGAGAGACCAAACGCAAACTTCCTCATGTGAACCCTCATATTACCCACTAACCCGGGAGCATAATAGGACAACTGAGTGAACTTTAATACATACTCTTTAACACTCATCTTGCCCTCTTTCAGATTCACAAATTCTTCAGCCCTTGCCTCTCTTAGCTCTTGGGGAAAGAAATGATCTAAGAGGGCTTCTACAAACTCACTCCATACAAGCGGTTCAGTATCACCACACTTCAAATCCTCCCACTCATTGTACCATTGGTTAGCCATATCTTTCAACTAATAGGCTTCTAACTCAACCCCCTCAACTTTATTAGTATGCATAACTCTAAAGTTTTTGTCCATTACATTAATGAACCCTTGGGGGTCCTTCTCAACCTTTGTACCAGTAAACGTGGGTGGGTTTTGCCTCATAAATTGGCCAACTCAAGTAAGTTCAGACGAACAAAACATAGAACCCACATCTTCAGAACGATAGGTCTAATAGGCCACCAGCTGAGCAATCATATGGATGGACTGATGAAACTCGGCATTCAAAAGTTTTTTCTGAGGAAGCTGGGTCCGTAGAGCCCGAGGTGGAATTGTTAGAACTGGAGCAACTCCTGGAGTAGAAATAAACTCTAGGGTACAATATAAGACCTCATAAAGTGCTAGCCTATTTCATCCCCATATAGCATGCCAAAAGAGGTCCCAGACTTAGAAAACTTCAACTAAGTGTTGACACTTAGTCTTATTTTTAGCCTAGATATTTCAATGGTTTTATTTTCGATCTTCTCAGCCATGTCAATTTTAAATTGATTCATGATTAGGGTTATCTATAGGTCATCTCGAGTGAGTTTCAAAATTTTTGGATATACTTTGAGGCATATTTGAATGACCAAACTGTAAGCCAATGCAATCAGGAAGTGTCGTATTGGCTATTATGTTGTCACCATCGACGCGGTGCATCGGTAATTGCATCATTGCCATCGATGTGGTGCATTACTTGTCGTATCACTGGGAACTTTTTGCTTACTAAATTATGTATTTAAAGGGGAAAATGAGTCATTTTCCACCCATCTTAACTCATCATAACACGAAATTAAGCCTCTCAAAGGGCAAAATTCACTAATTGTTTAACAAATTCTCTAAAGAGAAAAACCCTAGTTCATCAATTCTAAGATCAAGTTCCAAGAAATCACCAATAATTCCCATGAATTCAACAATCAAGGTATGTTTAGGTGTTCATCCTTGCGTTCCTTCCACCCTTGGAGTTCAAGAATCCTTATTTAAAACTTAGATTATGAGTTACATTCTTGAATGAAATTATGTTCATGTGTGTGTTGTTGTGTGGGATTTCAAGTCAAGAATATTTTGAGTTTTATGTTAATTAACTAGAATGTATGTTGATTTATTTAACCCCCATGTTAAATCCTTGAATTATGGTGTTGAATATGGTAGTTATGAAAAACATATTGTGCTCATTCTCATGTACAAGAATTATGTATCCTAAGTGTTTGTAAAAATATCCATGTGAAGGAATTGTACATGATAACTTATGTGTGATGCTTTTAAGGTTAAGATATGGTACCATTATCTATGCAATCGAGTCTTGGAGGTATCAAATACCCAAAATTTAGCTGTTTTCTAGTTTTCCAGAGTATACAGAATGAATTTAGTTATACCATAAGAGAGATCACTCAATCAGGTAATGTAGTTAAGTATCAGTTCAGTCAATCCTAGTACAATCTAGTGATTAGTTCAGTGTTGATGCAGTTGGGAGTAGGATTCAGCATCGAGCGAAACTAAGGATGGGTGCATTCTTTCCAGCAGAGGGTTTAACCCTTAGTAGTAGTCCCTGCATTATAGAACTATGTTGCCAACTTAGGGTAAATCATCTTTCTGCCAAACTAGGGTTAACGTAATCGTATACATCTTATGAGTCTTCTTTCTAGATTAAGGTTGACCCAGCTATGTTAGTAACCCATGGAACGGTGCTAACACTCTTCCAACTAGGGTTATAGGTTGGATGTCAAATCAGTCCATAATTAGGGTATGTCGATTCAATGATAATTCCCACAGTTATAGTTTTATTATTCGATACTCAGTAATCAGTATCCAGTATTCAGTATTTAGTATAGAACTCAGTTCAGTTCTATACAATCATGACTTACAGTTATCGGTTATTCAGTTATTAGAAACTCAGTACTTCATCTTCAAACTAATACAAATAAATGATATATGCTTGGTATTGTATGTTCAGTACTTATAAAAGTCCCAGTCTTACATATCCTCTTATCTAGTTATTTCATGATATTTAGTTATTATTCTCATGCACATGAACTTAGGCATATCATCCTAACCTCACCTAGTATACCAGTACATTCAAAGTACTGATGCATACTCTTTCTTTGCGCTATGATGTCTCATATCATAGTTTCTAATGCTTGGGTTCCTGAGCATACCTATTTAGATCAGTCTATCAACCATAGCTACAATAGTGAGTCCTCATCCATCGAGGATGTGACACTCATTTAGTTATTTTATTATTTATAGTATTTTTTAGTTTTTTCAAGTACTATCAGATAGTATTTGGAGATAGTTGGGGCTTGTCCCTTCAACTCATTTATTTTAGATATTAGAGGCTTTCAGACACTTTCAGTTAGTAGTTATTCTACAGATGTACTCAGTATTGATTCAGTTTTATAAAAATTATGGTATTTTTAGTTTTACTTCCACATATGTTTTCATGATTATTATTTAGTGCTCACAACAGGTACCAGTTATGGATTAACTTGTGGTCCTTTGGGATTGTAAGCATTGTGTGATGCCTAGGGTATATTCTCGAGGCATTACACACTTAGTAGCATAGCCTAAGGTTATAATGTGTACTAGGGAGTCTGAAAGCCAAGTCAAGTAGTGTCATGTGCATGGGTGTATAGCACGCCACACTTATGGGCAAGAGGCTGTGAGGCATTTTAGGACAAGTTCCCTTTTTTCAGTGTTCATATCATGCAAGTGAGTATGAGCTACAGTTAAACTCTCTGTCTAATCCAACTTTTCCTTCCATTTATAGAACATGCCTTCTAGAAAGACTAATGAAAGAAGAACTGGGAACCAGCCAATACCTGCACCCATTCAGGAAGATCCCCTGAATGAGCATGTTTCTCACACATAATTCAAAGCATCTTTCACTACTATAGCCCATTCTATGGTAGCTCACAATGTTCAAATAGCTGTTGTTCAGGCCAAACCAGTGGCTAATACTACTGCAGCTAAAATTTGGGACTTCACCCGAATGAACCCTCCTTTATTTTCAGGGTCTAAGTCTATATTCCTTGACATTGCGAAGAATATAATAGACATTATGGGGATAACTGCTAGTGAGAGTGTTGAGTTAGCTACCTATAAGCTGCAAGATATAGCTCATACATATCTTAAGCAGTGGAAGGTAGATAGATTCATAGATGCAAGGCCTATAGAGTGAGAAGAGTTTGCTAATGCCTTCTTAGATAGGTTCTTTTTGTTAGAGTTGAGAGAGGCTAAGGTGTTAGAGTTCATCAACCTAAAGCAGGGCAACATGAGTGTGAAAGAGTATTCCCTCAAATTTACTTAGTTGGCTAGGTATGCGCCCCATGTGGTAGCTGATAGTAAGTTTAAGATGAGCAAGTTTATGTCTGGGGTATTTGAGAGTGTGGTTAAGGAGTGTAGGACCGCAATGCTGATTAAGGAGATGGACTTGTCTAGGTTGATGGTCCATGCTCAACAAATTGAGGAACAAAAGACTAAGGAGAAAGAGGGGGAGAACAAAAAGGCTAGAACAGGTAGCTTTATCTTCGTTCAGCCAAAGTCAGAAGGTGTAACCATCCTCAGTTCTACCCAAAATCTTCCATCCTAGCTCTATTTTCAGCTAGTACGTTGATGCCTAAATTTATGAATAGTAATAAGGATAGGGCGTCGGGCTCTAAATCTCAGGGTAGTGTGAATAGTGGTCAAACAAATCCTCTTTGCCAAAAACATGGCAAAAACTATCAGGGTATCTGCAGGGCTGGCAGATACGTGTGTTTCGGGTGTGGTAAGCCAGGCCATAGGATCATAAAATATCCTCAGGTGGGTTCATAGAGTCAGTATAACCGTCCCCCAATTTAATCTGGCCACCCATCTAAAAAGGGTGACGCTTCCAGTACTACCACTAGGCAGCGCCCAAATAGGCTCTATGAACTTTAGTCCTGATAGGATCAGGAGAGTTCTCCTGATGTATTTACTGGTACATTGTAAGTCTTTAACTTACATGTTTATGCTTTGTTAGATCCTGGAGTTTCTTTGTCTTTTATAACCCCTTACATAGTCGTCGACTTCAAAGTTAGTCCCAAAATCCTAACAGGGCCTTTCTCAGTTTCTACCCCAGTAGGTAAGTCTATCATAGCTCGGCGGGTATATAGGAATTTTCCAGTTATGGTGTCTTAGAAAGTTACTTTAGTAGACTTGATAGAGCTAGAGATGATGGATTTTGATGTCATTCTCGGCATGGATTGGCTCTATTCATGCTATGCTTCAGTTGATTGTAGAAATAGAATTGTCTATTTTTAGTTTCCAAATAAACCAGTCCTTGAATAGAGGGGTAGTACTACAGTACCTAAGGGTCAACTTGTTTCATACCTTAGAGCGATAAAAATGATATCCAAGGGGTGTATTTATCATCTCATGTGAGTCAAAGACTCTAGTTCCAAAAATCCTTGTCTTGAGTCAGTTCCAGTCACAAGTGAATTTTCGGATGTGTTTCCTGAAGATCTCCTCGGAGTTTCTCCCGAAAGGGAAATTGACTTTGAAATAAACCTTTGTCCTGATACTCAGCCTATTTCTATTACTCCATATAAAAAGGCTCTAGCTGAACTTAAAGAGTTGAAAGACTTCTTATACATAGGGTTCATCCTACCCAGCATATTTCTTTGGGGTGCACCAGTTCTATTCTTGCGAAAGAAAGATGGTTCTCTTAGAATATGTATAGACTACCATCAGTTGAACAAAGTCAACATCAAGAATAAATACCCACTTCCTAGAATTGATGACTTGTTTGACCAATTTCAGGGTGAAAGTTACTTCTCTAAGATAGACCTCAGATTCATCTATCATCAGCTAAGAGTCAGAGAATGTGACATTTCAAAGACATCTTTTAGAACCTGGTATGGTCACTTCGAGTTTCTAGTCATGTCCTTTGGTCTCATAAATGCCCCAATAGCCTTTATAGACTTGATGAACCAAGTGTTCAAATAGTATTTAGATATGTTCATCATAGTCTTCATCAATGACATTCTTGTATACTTCCGCAATGAAAATGGTCGTGCAGACCACCTCAGAATAGTATTACAAACTCTCAAAGCCCATTAGTTGTTCGCTAAATTTAGTAAGGGTGAATTTTGGCTAAGATCAGTAGCTTTCCTCGGCCATATTATTTTCGGTGATGTCATTAGAGTTGATCCTTAAAGACTAAAGCAGTATGAAATTGGCCTCGACCTATTTCTTTATCAGATATTAGGAGTTTCTTGGGTTAGGCTGGATATTACTGGCGGTTTGTTGAAGGGTTTTCATCTATTCCGTCCCCTATGTCCAGATTGACAAAGAATAAAGTTAAGTTTTAGTGGTGAGATTCTTGTGAGATGAGTTTTTAAGAGTTGAAGACTCAACTCATAACAGCACCAGTTTTGACATTACCAGATGGTTCAGATGGATTTTGTTTATATTGTGATTCTTTCAGAGTTGGTTTGGGGTGTGTGTTGATGCTGAGGGGTAAGGTTGTGGCCTATTCCTCTAGACAATGTAAGCCCTATGAAAAGAATTACCCTACCAATGATCTTGAGTTAGTAGCTGTTGTTTTTTTTCTTAAAGATTTGGAGGCACTATTTCTGTGGGGTGTGTGTTGATATGTTCATAGATCAAAAAGCTTGCAGTATGTGTTTTCACAGAAAGACCTGAACTTACATCAGAGGAGGTGGTTAGAGTTTTTGAAAGACTATGACATAAGTGTTCTGTATCATCTGGGCAAGGCCAATGTAGTGATAGATGCCCTCAGTAGGTTATCCATGGGTAGTGTTGCTCACATTGAGGATGGTAAGAAGAATTTAGTTCAAGAAGTTCATTAGCTTGCCAGATTAGGTATCTATTTGGTTGATTTGGTTGAGGGTATTGTTTGGGTGCAAAATAGTTTGAAATCTTCTTTAGTTTCTGAGGTAAAACAAAAGAAGGATAGGGATCCCAGTTTAGTTAAGCTAAAAGTGTCAATTAGAGGCCAGAAGGTCGAGGTCTTCTCCCAAGAGGGAGATGGTGTGTTGTATTTCTAGGGTAGGCTATGTATTCTATGTATAGATAATGTAAGGCAGCAAATTCTTTCTGAAGCATATGATGTGTGTTACTCTATTCATCCAAGGGCCAATAAGATGTACCGCGACTTGCTGAAAATCTTTTGGAGGAGTGGGATGAAGAGGTAGATTATAGATTTTGTGGCTAAGTGCTCTACTTATCAGCAGGTGAAGACTGAGCACCAAAAGCCTAGTGGTTTCATGCAGGATTTTAGTATTCCTAAATGGAAGTGGGAAGAAGTGAACATGGACTTCGTGATGTGTTTGCCTCGTACTTTTCATCAGCATGATTTGATTTGGGTCATTGTAGATAGAATGACCCAAACCGCCTATGTCCATAATTCTTATTCACCGAGGACTATGCCAGGCTCTATATTAGAGATTTGGTTAGGTTACACAGTGTCCTATTTTCCATCATTTGAGATAGAGGTAGGCAGTTCACCTCTCACTTTTGAAAAGCCTTCCAAAAGGGTCTTGGTACCCAAGTCCATCTCAATACAGCCTTTCACCCTCAGATAGATGATCAAGCAGAATGGACCATTCAGACTCTAGAGGATATGTTGAGAACACGTGTTGTTGACTTTAAGGAAAGTTGGGATGACCACTTACCTTTGATTGAGTTCACGTATTATAAAAGTTATCATTCCAGTATTCAGATGGCTCCATTTGAGGTTCTTTATGAAAGGAGATATAGGTCTCTGATTGGTTGGTTTGAGGTAGGTGAAACTGCTTTGATAGGTCCTGACATGGCGTTTGATGCCTTAGAGAAAGTATAGTTAATCAGGGAGAGGCTTAAGACATCCCAGAGCTGACAGAAATCATATGCAGATATGAGAAGAAAAGGTCTTCAATTTGAGATTGGCGACTTTATGTATTTGAAAATCTCTCCTATGAAGAGAGTGAAGAGGTTTGGAAAGAAGGGGAAGATTAGTCCCTAATATGTTGATCCTTATACGATTTTGAGTCATTTTGGAAAGGTATTCTTTGGACTTGAGTTGTTTACAGACTTAGCATTAGTGGACCCAGTGTTTTATGTCTCCTTGCTAAAAAAGTGAATAGGTGACCCAGCAGTTGTAGTCCCCATAGAGAGTATAGATGTTCATAATAGTTTCTCTTACGAAGATGTTCCAGTCGAAATCTTCAATCGTCACACTTGCAGACTAAGGAACAAAGAAGTCCCCTTGGTTAAAGTTCTTTGGTGGAACCAGTTTGTTGAGTGAGCCACTTAGGAAGCAGAAGAAGACATATGAACCAAGTACCATTATCTCTTCTCCGCAAACTCAGACTCAGCCTAAGGTAACAGTCTTCCTTAGATTTACTTTGTTCCATGGTTAGTATCAATTGTATATCATTGTCATATCATTCATGAATTCATGGATCAATTCAGTCATGTGTCATGCCTCAAGATTCAGTCATGTTTCAACTATGCATGTCAGTATAATTTCAGTACCTTAATGCCTCTCATCTTAATCAGTCTAATTCGAGGACGAATGTTTCCAAGGGGGAGATATTGTAAGACCCCGTAAAGTTTTAGCCTATTTCATCCCTATATATCATGCCAAAAGAGGTCCTAGACTTAGAAAATTTCAGCTAAGTGTTGACATATAGTCTTATTTTTGGCCTCAATATTTCAATGCTTTTATTTTTTATCATCCCGGTCTTAGATTGTTGATTTTTAAATTGATTCATGATAAAGGATATCTATAGGTCATCTCGGGTGAGTTTCAAAATTTTCATACATCATTTGAGACACGTTTGGATGACCAAAATAGCAAGCTAACACGATCAGGACGCGTCGCATTGGCTATCGCACTGTCACAATCAACACGGCGTGTCAGTAATCACATCATTACCATTGATGCGGCGCAGTGCCTGTTGCATCACATCGTTATGGGTTTGTGAGGGCAAAGGAGTCATTTTCCACCCATCTTAACCCACCATAACATGATATTAAGCCTCTAAAAGGGCAAAATTCACTCATTATTTCACAAATTCTCTCAAGAGCAAAACCCTAGTTCATCAAGTCTAAGATCAAGTTCCAAGAAATCACCAACAATTCCCACAAATTCAACAATCTTTAGGTGTTCATCCTTGGGTTCCTTCTACCCTCGGAGTTCAAGTATCTTTCTTTAAAACTTAGATTATGATTTACATTCTTGAATGGAATTCTGTTCATGTATGTATTGTTGTATGGGATTTCAAGTCAAGAATATTTTGAGTTTCATGAGAATTAACTAGAATGTATGTTGATTTATATAACCCTTATGTTAAATCCTTGAATTGTGGTGTTGAATGTGATAGTTATGAAAATCATATAGTGCTCATTCTCATGTACAAGAATTATATATCCTAAGTGTTTGACAAAATGTCTATGTGAATGAATTATGCATGATATCTTATGTGTGATGCTTTTAAGGTTGAGATATGGTTCCATTATATGCAATTGAGTCCTGGAGGTATCGAATACCCTAAATTTAGTTGTTGTCTAGTTTTCATAGTCTACAGAACGAATTTAGTTATACCATAAGCTAGATCACCCAGTCAGTTAACGTAGTCAAGTGTCAGTTCAGTCAAGCCTAGTATAGTGTAGGGATCAGTTCAGTGTTGATTTAGTTGGGAGTAGGATTCAGCACTGTGTGGACCCAGGGATGGGGGGCATTCCCGCCAGCAGAGAGTTTGACCCTTAGTAGTAGTCCCTGCATTACAGAACTACGTATCCAACGTAGGGTAAATCGTCTTCCTACCAGACTAAGGTTGACATAATCATATACATCTCATGAGTTTTCCTACCAGATTAGGGTTGACACAGCTCATGTTAGTAACCCGTGGCACGGTGCTAACATCCTTCCAACTGGGGATACAGGTTGGACCCTAAACCAGTCCATAATCGGTGTATGTTAGTTAGATGATAACTCCTATAGTTACAGGTTCAAAATTCAGTATTAAGTTATCAGTATCAAGTATTCATTATTAAGTACAGAACTCAGTTCAGTTCTACACGATCATGACTTACAGCTATCAGTTATTAAGTTACCAGATACTCAGTACTTCAGCTTTACTAATTCAGACAGATGATATATGCTTGGTATTGCATGTCTAGTACTTACAGTAGTCCCAGTCTTGCATATCCTCTCATCCAGTTATTTCTTGATATTTAGTTATTATTCTCATACACATAAACCCATGCATATTAGCCTAACCTTAACTATCATACCAGTACATTTAAAGTACTGACGCATACTTTTTCTTTGTGCTATGATGTCTCATATCATAGGTTCAAATGCTCGGGTTCCTGACCTTACCTAGCTAGATCATTCTATCATCCGCAGTTACAGTAGTGAGTCCTCATCCATCGAGGATGTGACACTCATTTAGTTATTTTCTTATTTAAAGTATTTCAGTTTTTCAGTTACTATCAGGCAGTAGTTAGAGTTAGTTGTGGCATATCCCTTCAACTCGTTTATTTCAAATGTTAGAGGAATTTAGACACTTTCAGTTAGCATTTATTCTGCAGATGTACTCAGTATTGATTCAATTTTATGAACCTTATGGTATTTTCAGTATTACTTCCGCATATGTTTTCATGATTATTATTCAGTGCTCACAGCAGGTACCAGTTATGGGTTAGCTTGTGGTCCTTTGGGATTATAAGCACCATGTGATGTCCAGGATGTAGTCTCAGGACATTACATATGAGATCTACTATGGGTATGTATCCCATGAGTAGGACAGACATCCTCAGCTTGGGCATTTTGTTCATTGGTTCTACGGAGAGGCATGGTCAATTTCTGAAATATAGAAAATCAAGGATTAGAGGATATTTAGGCTCTATAGCCGAACTAAATTATGAAAGAAAATAGAGATATTCTTAAACGCCTAGTAGTTTCCTCCTTATAAGTGTAGGGCGCTACACACCCATAAACATGACTCTACCCGATATTATTTTGCAGACACCCTAGGACCATCAACCGTGCTCTAATACCAAGTTTGTTAAGACCCACACTGAGGCCCTGGACACGCCTTGCATCTCGAACCGTAAAGGCCCGATTGCCCCTTCTAACTGGAAATCGTATGCATCATTCATATACTATAAAAGGAAGTGGGAAAATATAACAAACTGGAATCATGGTCATTCTCTTACTTTAACTAATCAATAAGAACATGAGTTCATAAATATTCAGAAATATCTAACACCTGTCTGTGAAATCTCTAACAATATAAAAATAATATCTGTTTGTAACTTGAAAAAAGCCCCCGGTCGAACCATGAACTAGAAATTAATAAAGATAAAATATAAACTAAGGTCCTCCGGATCAAGGGAGGCTTACGAACTTTAAAGTCTGATAAAATTATCTACTGCTCAGCAGAACCCCAGGACTATGCCTCAGATCCTGAAATATCAATATAAATGTACTGGTATATGAAAAAATCCAAACTAGCATGCTTATATATAACATAGGTGAGAGAATTTCTCAAAACAATGAACATAAGATAAGTGGAAACACATGGGCATACTCTAATGAACCTCAAAACAATTCTTTGAAATCATGACTCACTCTTTATTTTATTTCTTAGATAGATGGTACACCCTACAAACGTACTTATCCACAGGCTATATGGACTCCACCCTTAACTCGGTGGTCATGCCCCCAATCCGAGTTTGCCAGAAGGATTGGGGTCTGTCATTCTTACTACACCATAGGTCTGTCGCAGCATACAATCCCTAATGCAGTACATCATAAACCCGTATCAACAAAATAGGGTTTCGGGCTAAGAGTTATCATAACTCAAGCCTTCTTCGAGTAACCAACTAGATCTTTTAAAGCCCAATCTTAGTTCTTTAAGAACATGCTTCATGCTTTTAAACTATTCCATACTCATTCTACTAAGGGCATATCATCTTCGGATATCATCATACCCAAACATGCAAGTCATTCATATCATACCACATCATATCCGCCCTTGTCATTCAAATACATGCATATGACCACCCAAATATTTTATCAAATCACAAAAGAGTAATTATTCTTAAAACATGTGCAAACTCATGAAAACACACTCTATTTTCAATATTTTATCATGTGGTGGCCAATTCTTATATAAAAACTATGTAATTCTTTCAATTGTTACATTGAACATTTATAAACAAGAAAACACCCTCTCTTCAATTCATAACAAAAATCAAGTTCATATCAATAGTAAAACATTTATTTCATGCTTCTAAACATGTAATTGAACAACCCATAATATGTTAAATCAAGAGGTATCATAACAAAAGAGGGAGTTTCATCATCCAGGCTCTTAATTAAACTTTCCAAAACTGAAAACGTACATCTATGTATAAAGGGCTATAATTCAAGTCCACGAAAAAAAAGTTCAATAAAATTTATATACTTTCATCAATTTCATGACATGCTTTTTGAGCAACTTCAAAACTCTTCTTTGTAACATGATCATAACTCCTTAAACTTGATAAAACCATAAAACTTATGCCCATGGAGTTTTAGGATAGTCCCACATACCTTAATTACTTAGTTCGAAGAATAGAACTGGAATCTTGATTTGTTTCTTGAGAATCTTGACTTAAGAGCTTGATTCTTGATCTTTGGGGGAGGAGTTAGGGTTTAGATTTGAGGAAATTTGAGTAACTTTTGGCATAATATGCCCTAATCATGACTTAATTCTGTGTTATGGCTGAGTTAAGACGAGGGAAAAAGACTGCGATATCCTCTTGAACCCAAAAAAAATATTTAAATGAATTGAGCACCCGATACATTAAGGGACACGCCGTGTCAGTCCTGCCGACGCGATTCCTGGCGCAACGCTATGATATCGTATTGGGCTTCTATTTTAATCATCTAAACATGTCCCAAACGTCGTCCGAAAAATTTGAAGCTTCCTTAGGACATCTCCTTTACACCCCAGAACATGAAACAACACAAAAATCTATATCTCGAGATCGGAAAGAAAAATTTAAAAAATCATTGTAGTTAAGGGCTCAAATATATGACTTAGTCTTTCAACACTTAGAAAAATTTTCAGGTTGTAAGCTCTCTATGCATGAAAATATGAGTGATATTGAGTTGAAAATACTATGGGGTGTTACAATTTGACTCTTCGTCAATAACGATAAACATCTGATTCAAGTAAGATAATCATCAAGTTTACCATAAAGGGCAAATAATTACTTTAAGCATTTCCGAAATCAAATTTGTATGCGCATGTGTCAACTATGATTTTTTTAAGTTGCATTTAATCACTGAAATTAGTTGAAATAAGCAGGTTAAGTGCCGCATCTGGCAAAGCCAATGCTTCAGTGCAGTCACCAAGATGTATAACTTAATGCAAAAGGGAGTGGTCCTAGTTACGAGGCAACATTAATGATAACATTCTCTCTAAAATATGAATATATTAATTCTTTTGTAAATATAAGTATTATTCTGCAATTTAATTTGCTTATTATTCCAAGACTAGCTCGTGCACACCTCAATTGATTTCAGGTAGTACCACTCACCTCCTGTCAGTTACAAGTACCACATAGTTTTGGCTACCCAAGGCTAAGACATATATGAAGAAATAACCTATTGCTTTTGTATTTATCGGAATTTGAATATGACACCTCATGATTCTCAATGCACTTTAGTCGACCACAATCCCACACTCTTCTGTGATCATTTGCATTTACTCCTTAATTCTTCTTTGTTTGCTATTAAATCTTTAATACACCTCATTACCTCTTCGCTCTTTTGACTTTGATAAAACCAGTTTATATGCACATTAGAATAACAACTCTATTCCACAATAGTGTCTATTTCAGCGTAATGGAAAGCAAATATGAGTATTCTACCACTTTTAGTTTGAATATCTCCAAGAAGCAATACATGCAATCCAAAAACAAGTCAAACTAGTAATCCAAACATCAAAATTAAATCTTTCATTCCATGAGAATGATACTTACAAACATTATTTGTGCTCAAAAGTAGATAATGTTTGAGTTAGCTTTTAGTAACTTTCTAAAATGGAAGAGTGAAAAATAAAAGCATGTTTTTTGTTCCAATAAAAGTATCAAGTACTGATTTCAATATTGTCTTGTGTTAAATCTTTCTTTCTAATATTAGGATCTCCTTGAATGGACCTTCCTCTACTTCTCTTACCCTCGTAATCTTATTGTTGCTTAAAGCGTGTTACATAGAAATATATAGTTTCTCAAGAACAGTGTGTCCATGCAACATCCCACTGTAAAAATTTATAACAGTCTTGACTAACAGTTATAAATAACATGATATTATGCATACCACATTACTTTTGTCTTCACCCGAAGGCATCATCTATGCACCCTCTGCCACAAATCTGCCAATACCAAAAACTTAACAAAGTTATGGTCTTTATCAATTTGGGCTCCCTATTAAGGAAGTGCGAATGTGATCGCCAAGATGAAAATGTTCATTTTCTTACTATTACATATACAACAACATTACTTCTTGCTATTAAAGATAAATAAATAAAATAAATTCATATATGAAATCTTTAAAAAAATATATATATCAATACTAGTATGCATTAAATTATAAAATTAGAAACACCCTTTCAACAAAAAAAATAAACAACCTTGACCCATAAATATTTTTTAAAATCAAAGCAAAATTTTGGAAAAAACAACAAGTTTATTCGACTTCTTTTGTGTGCTATCTGTTAAACACTAGAAAATGTTTTAAAAAATTGGATAACATCAACAATGGTAAATGTTTTAAAAAATTGGATAACATCAGAATTCTCACTCAAACACAAGAGATTTAAGGCCAAAAAGGTGAAATAATATTTGCTAATCAACAAATTAATTTAATGTGTGTTAACCCTACAACCAAAGAAAAAAAAAACTAAAACCCATAAAAATTTTATTTTTAAAACAGTTGTAAATTTCTCAAAAGCATCTTCATTCAATCTCTCAAATGAAATTTCTCCAACACCGATAAAGTTATTAAAAAGATTGATAATACCAGAATTCCTTCCATTAAGGCAACGAGATAGACTCACAAAAATATTGAGAAGAGAATAAAGATGGAACAATGTAAGCTAAAAAACATGAGTTAATTAAAAGTGGGTAAACATCTTAAACAATCAAGTGAGTACTCCCTAAAATCATAAACAACCAAATGTGTGTTTACCTTTTCAAAAAAAAAAAAAAAACCATAGAAATCAAGTTTCTCAAACACTTGTAAACTTTTTCGTAAGAGAATCAATACCATCAAAGCACGCAAGATATATAAACACAAATATTAGAAAAAATAATTTATATGAATATACATAAAATGTGAAAAAAAAAGGAGTGAAATTGATCTTACCGTTGGCGAAAGGAATAGGTTTCTCTAAGAAAATAAATCTTCACCTCTTTGTATATATACACGTAAGCTGATTATCAAAATTTGTTCAGTGTGTAGAAAGAAATCAAATTCACTCAATTAAAGAAATCAAACTCACTCAATTCGAGATTTTTATATGGTGTGCGAAGGTTTTAAGGTAAGCTTTGATGACTGGGATATAGCTATGGAGTTATTTTTATTAGTCCATATACCATGTGACAGAAGTAGAGTTACATGATTTTTTTTATCGTATTTTTAACTCTTTTCTCACACCCTTTCTCCCCCTTTTATAAAGATTTGAATGATTTTTTCTAAATAAAGTAAATCATTAAATTTTTTGGACTTGTCATTTGTAATTATTTAGCCAACTTACGAGTAGACATTATTTTTTTATTTTATCCGGATGTGTTGAAATAAATTTCTTTTGTTCTAGATTAAAAATCAGCTAACACTCTTTCGAATGTTCATTCCTCTCTCTTTCTATGCTCAAACTTAAATTTTCTCCATCCTTATAAGCATATATTTTAATTCCTAATGACTCAATTCACGACAACTATTAATTAAACTCATTAATAATTCATGGCATTTCCTTCAAAATTTTCAAAATAATATAAGACTAAATTTTAACCCTACAACTTTTTAACACATTCATTAAGGCAACCTTTAATTAAATTGTCTTACCAATTAATGCATTCTCTTAAAGATGTATAGTAGCTTTTGCAGAGGTTGCCTCTATTGTGAGGTGAATCATTAATTTTTGTACCCCTAATGAAAATAAAGTGTGATGCCTTTAATTATTAATTTTTTATCTAAAAAATTTAGTGTAAAATAATTAAATTCAATAATTATTCCCTAATGAAAATGTTTTATATTTGGGTTGAATTAAATATTAAATTTAATTGTTCTTATTTTAGTAAATTAATTATTGAATTTAATTATTTTATCTAGATTTATTTTGCATGTAATATGCATTTTGGTTCATTTGAGTTGGTTTAACTACTTTTATTTTAGAGATAGGACACTATTATTCATACAAACTATAATCGAAGTTTTTATGACATACAAAAATTTTATGTTGGTTCTATTACCCAATAAACTATTTTATAGTCCATTAAATACATCCTTTAATGTTGACTTAGCACCACAATCCAACTCTATAAGACGTGGTGATATAGACGTGTTGTCACATGAATAAATATTTTTTGAATTATTTATTCTTATTTTCTTTGTCTTCTATTT
This sequence comes from Capsicum annuum, assembly GCF_002878395.1. Lineage (NCBI taxonomy): Eukaryota > Viridiplantae > Streptophyta > Magnoliopsida > Solanales > Solanaceae > Capsicum > Capsicum annuum. Next base: position 41,700,459 of record NC_061117.1, read on the forward strand.
AAAAAAAGTCAATCCATATATATTTTATTGTCATCCTATTATTTTCCTTGTATAAAAAATATTTTCAAAGTACATGTTTTTTTTAAAAAATTTCACTTCCCTTCTTATTTTTATTTGTATTTAAAGTTTTCTCAAATACACGTAATTTTTTTGTATTTTTTAACCTTCATTATTTATTTTTATTACTTTATTTATTCTTTTTATATTCGTGACCTTTCCTTTGAATTTGATTTCAAATTTAAGTATAATGCTTTGTAAATAATATAAGGTATCTTCGGATATATACCAAAAGAATGTCAAGCAAATCAAGTAACAAATAAAATGTTAAAACAAAGGAAACTTTTTATTATTTTCTTTTTATTAAAAAACACAATTGATTTTTCAAATTAGTCAAAACTGAAAAGATAAGGAATAAATGAATTTGAAAAGGAACAAAAGTTTAAAACTAGAACAACCTTGATTGTAAATTTCTTCTTTATTTTGACTATTTCGTCTTTTTTCATAGTTTTTTTTATAGTACACTGCGAAGTATTCCATACCAACAAAAAAAACACAGTTACACCTAATGAGCAACAGTAGTCTAAGTTCCTTCTAGTAGGACCACGACTAGTGAGCCTCCAGAAATCTAAGTACCAAGCTTGTCTATCTTATACCTGTTCGAACTAACTCTCTTCGACTCCCTATACATGTTAAGTCACTCCCAATTACGTATTGTGCCTGTTGTACTACAAGTGTATGAGGAATATTCTAAATCCTAAAATTCTTCATATTCCTAGCTATCCAAATATCATATATAGTAGCTTGATACCATTTGTAGGGGGGTGCGCGGATTTAATAGGTTTAATAGATTTAGTAGGTCTATTAGGTTTCTAGTGAATTTATTTTTATCAGTGCATGGATATTTTGTTTCAATATCTTTTAATAATTTACTTTTTTCGTAAGATATATTCATTAAATTTTTTATCCTGTAGTAATTGCAGAGTTACAAATTTCTGTATAATAATTTATCCAATCTGTGCTATAATATATATCTAATTCTAGATTTTCAATGTTATTTATTATCTTATGTTGTTCTTCTCGTAGTGAGTTTTTTAAATTATATAAACTATCACATGTACTTTTATGTAAATTTTCTAAGGTTTTTTCTATCCATATTAATTTTTCTTTTAGGTCTTCCATTATTTTCCTAATTCGGTTTCTATAATTAATTTCATTATTTAGATTTTCTTGATTTTCTCTAGTTTGTCTA